>NW_020454261.1:1559444-1589787 GCF_003342845.1 Nothoprocta perdicaria
GATTCTCTCTAGGATGAACCGCTCCATCACCTTTCCAGGGACAGAGGTGAGGCTGACCAGCCTGTAATTGCCCAGCTCCTCTCCCTTGCCCTTTTTGAAGACTGGAGTGACGTTGGCTCTCTTCCAGTCCTCGGGCACCTCCCCTGCTCTCCAGGACCTCTCAAAGATGATGGAGAGAGGCTGAGCAATAACCTCAGCCAATTCCCTCAGCACTCTTGGGTGCATCCCATCTGGGCCCATAGATTTTTGAGTGGCCAGTTTGCCTAAGTGATCCCTAACCCAATCCTTCTCAGCCCATTTACATCGCTTCCATTTGAGCCCTGCAGTTCATGGGGGGTCGCCTTAGCAGTAAAGACAGAGGCAAAGAAGGCATTTAGTAACTCTGCCTTCTTGGCACTTGTACTCTTGGAAATTGTCTTTTTATGGAAGGAAACTCAGCAAAATCACTTAAGAAAAAAGGCAATCAACACTTATCTTAAATTCATAAAATAGCAATTGCCAGTACATCATATTGCCTGTACAGACAGAAAAAATAGTAGATTTTCAAAACAATTCTGATCTGAATGGCTTGTTTTTTTGCATAACTAGCTTCAGACACATTACTGAAAGGCAGGTTTTAGAAAATAATGGGTTTCATAGAAGCGAGAATCCTTTCAAAGTTTTTATACTAGGCTAGACATCAAATCTTGAACATAATTCATCATTTTGGTGACAGTCAATCCATAACTACCTTGATAGTATTATCCTATAGAAAAGCTCAAATTACAGCTGTGATTTTAAATGTTATCCAGTAATTATTTGTTATCCAAAGGCTTCAAAAACAACAACAAACCACCCACACATCCACAGTTTCAACACAGCACAAACAAGCCTAGAGGCTGCATGTTTCCAGTGCACAACTACATGGAAAAATGAGGTTTGGAAAGTGATAAAATCATCCCACTTCAAAGATAATGCCACAATCTTCTTGATGCAATGGAAAAAATGGAAAGAAAAGCTTATATCTGGCTTATGCCTTTATGTGGCAAGTGAAATGAGAAGGGTGGATAGCTCCTTTCTCTCATCAGCCATAGCTGCACTGCTCTGCCTGCTCGCTTGGCTCATCCGCGTGGCCTGTGTGCGAGGTCAGTGGGGCTGAGGAGCATCTTAAACACTACCAAGGGTACTGGTGCATGTGGAGCTATTAAGGAAGAAGAAAATATAAACAGGCAGCCACAGACGGGTCATGAACTCCATTTGCAGGGAAAAGAAAAGGAGAAAGAAAAAAAGCTTTTGTCAGGTCGAGTTCTTTTTGTTTTACCACAGAAAATGAACAGGAAACCAACACGGCATCAAAATTCTCTCCAAGCTCTTGCCGTTTGATCTGGTATCTTCTGCTGTTACTGGAAAATGCTCTCTGATCACTGGATATGGTCCCAATTGTGCTTGAAATGAGATTATACTTTTATGTAAAGAGCAGATATGGTCTCTTATGTAAAGCCAGATGCCTGTTACTGTCACCATTTGTAATTCTCAATTGTTTCCATGCATCTCATTCTGAAATTCAACATTCCACATTAAAATTATGACAGCACTGTGGCCTGAATTTAACAAAGAGGCAGAAGTATTTGGGCTTCCTCAGTTTCTTTATGTCTTAACACATAAAACAATTAAAACCTAAATTCCATAATAAAAATACAAAATAACAAAATCTTTTAGTTTTTATTGTCTTCATATTTTCTCTTTTGGAATATTGTACATGGAGCAGACCATAGCACTGCAGCAGGTGCTAACACTCATAAAACATAGGGCAATTTCTCTTAATTTAGGACACTTAAAGCCTTCAAAAAAAGGTTAAGAAGAGGGAAAAAAAACCACCCATATCTTAAGTGCTTTTAATTGCCTTACAATTTAGGCCATCTTCCACATCTCACATATAGAAGCAAGTAGCAAAGGCTAAAAAAAACTACAAGGCAGGAACAGGAACTTGAAGCCACTGCAGATGAGAAGTTTAATCAGGTGTTAAATACCAAATAAGTATAAAAAGAAAAACAAAAGATGGAAAGATGATGCTGGTGGAACAGCTCAAATACCAAATTTTAGTGTGAGGTTAAAGACAAACAAATGCTCTTAGGAAATATCCTATGTATTTTCACAACAATATTAAATATTAGACATTTACAGGCACAATCCTAAACACTAAATTGCACTAGCAACAACTCTTTTTTTTCTAAATATACACTGTCATGTAGCAGTTGGGCTGTACTCTGTGCTTTATTTTAGAAAAGGGAACTAGTATTTGTCTGATTACAAATTTAACTGACTGCTCTTAACATAACCAATGCTGTGTTTATAACACATCTTGTGTCACTAGCTGAACAAACAGCTATTTTGTTAGATGATACTTCCAAAATGCCCATTTGTCAGATGGTACTCCCAAAATAAAAAAAAAATCCCAACTTTAGGCTGCTTTCCAGCTGCACTGTCTGCTCCCRTTTCAGAGGGGAATGTGAAGCAGCTTAGGTGAGTTAACAAAAAAAACAGAAGGAAAAAACAGAAGGGACTTTTAGGGAAAAATCTTGGGGATTAGTTGGGAGGTGGGAAGCCAAGTCTTCCGAAGCACTCAAACAGCACAGAATCAAAGTAAATGCTTTGCAAAGAAAACCACTTCCTCCTATACATAGCACCTAACTGCCAAGCTTCAAGTCACACCTTGGTGGAGGGAGAGAAGACCACATTGCACACCCAAGTTATCCTCAAAATAGCAGTTTTGCTAACACTTGTACTGGGTTCCCAGGAGAGTAGCCACACTGAATACCAAATAATTCTGCACCAAGTTCTGCTCTGTCATATACTTGGGTACTTTTGTCAGATAAAGCATGGGCTTTCCTCATAACTTACATACTGCAAGTCACATACAGTAAGTTATCTTCATAAGGAGTCTGGATACAGCAGACTTAGCCTTCTGGAAATGAATACTCTTGCTTTACTAATGGCAAGAGTTTAATTCAGGAACATATTCTAGCAGCAGCTACTGATTTTTGCTTTATTTTTCCTTGGAGTCAAATAAATGCCCTTAACATCCTATTTTATCATTTCTTTGTGATTCTAGATACTGTATGAAAAGTAGATGTTCATTCTGTTCACGCTCGTGTTCTTGCTGCCAGAAGAGGCAACCGCACATCCTTTTTTTCCGAGAATTACTTCTTGTTTAGAGGATTTAACACACACGGTCCCTGGACCTTCTTTTCTGAAGCAAGGTGCRAGCAGAATGTGCTTCAGGAAGCTGCCACCAAACAGCACTTCCTGCTGCACCTGCCACCGTGTAACTTAGAGCATCAATGACATAACAAAGTTTGGAAATAACATTTTGGGGTACAAGAAGACTCCAAGAAGAGAATATATACAACACAATCTCCTCATATGTGTTGTATGGTTAAAAAAATCCCTTTGGAATGCAGAACAGGCACATGAAAATTGAGGGCTTAACCAATACAAGGAAACCTTTGACAAGTTTTGAAAGCAAGTTTAAGTTACTAAGTAAATGAAGATGATAAATATCAGTATTAACAGCATTAGGCCAATTATTTGCCATGCTCTAGCTGGTATATTGTAGAAGCAGCAGTTCAACAGATGCATCCTGCAAATTTTTGCAAAAAGCAAGTGTGGCCAGATAGCACGGTGAGTTCTGAAAGGGGCGGGAATCAAATCGGATGAAAAATTTCCCTCTTTGCTGAGACAGCGCCAGCACTAAGGAGAACATCTACTAGCACGATAGGTTTACCCTATTCAAACTATGCCTGAAGTTACATCAAATAAAAAATAGGTAGTATTAAAGTTGTCATCTGCATTGAGATCCACTGTGCAGCTACATTCTCTGCACCTACACTCGGACCGTGCCAGTACAGTCTGAGATTAAAAAGCTCTCACCTTTAGAAATCAAAGCTGAAAAAAAGCAACAGCTTCCATACATGTAGAAGGAGTTGAATTCAATTTTCCCCTTTGCCAACAGGGGTAACTCAGGCTATAGATTTCATTTTTTTAATTGCACATTCTTTCTCTCAGTTTTAAAAGTTTATATCCTTCAGAAGCTCAGAAGGTATCCTGAGCACTCTGAATTCTCTGAAACCCTATTTAAACTAGAGTAACCACTGACTGCACTTTTGCATGTCTTTTGTCAGGATMCTAACTGTTTGGCATTGCCAAAGCACGAACCAAACTTGTAATTCACGGTTAAACACAAAGCCAGGGAACTGCTGCATTTGACAACGCTGGTCAAGCTGAAGCTGAAAAGCACCACGTGCAGCTTTAGCAAGCTCTGTCACTCCCTAGTAACCTTGTTTAAATCCTCCTGCTACTTTTATAGGCCTCTTTATCCCCTGCTCCCCACTATGCTCCCAGCAAAATGCACTGCCTCTCAGCAGGCTTCTCAAGGCATCATTCAGGATGGGGGAATGTGGGAAATTTCACTCTGAAATTCAGACCAAACTTTCCAGCAGACAGATATGGCCTTTGCACTGAGTTTATGTGAACTCTGGAACAACGAGGGGGGCTCTTTTCCCTCACACAGCTTTTCTTTTCTGAATCCCAGCCATGCTTGCAAAACCCCCAAAGCTGTTCAGAGACAGAAGGGAGAAGATTTCCTGAAAGGTTTGGCAATCGGTAGGTAGCAAGGTATAGACTGGACAATTCTGTGTCACTGGACCAGTGAAACACTTGATACATTTTTGCTTTAAAATACACAGACAGCCTTTACACATTCAACAATTTATAYTGATGTGCTGTAGCAAAATCAAACTATTAAGTTTTTAACAAAATAAACTATTTGTTCAYACATATAAATCTGATCTTAAATTTCTCCTGTATATTTTACAATATATCTTAAATACACACACACAAAAAAACAAGTCTATTTTGTTTTGAAAATATGAGTTTCTTTTTTTCCCTCCTTTTTACAGCCACGGTCACCTAAAAAGCAGTAGTGATTAATCCCCAGTCTTAACAAGGACTGCTGACTGATACRTCGCGTTTTGCACTGCAACCACCAACAGGGAAAGTCAATTAACTTTTTATTGTTATTCCCGACCATCCCCTCTTTATGAAATAAATGAAAACTTATTACCTAATACATCCAACTGAAACATTAAGAGTACAGAAAAATCATTTCACARGGCCATTTTGTTTCCATAAATCCATAATCCTTCACATTGAAATAAATTAAAGTATGATAAAGCCTTTAGAAATACCATTCCTATAACAGATTTCTCTACACATTTATTATCTTGAGAAGAATCCTAGCACAATCCCCTCTAAAGAAACCCACCAGGCTAAGGTCAATCTTTTATCCATCTTTTTAACAAAAGGAATAAGCCATGCTGCTTTTGAACAAAATCTACATTGATAGAATTCTATGATAAAGAATATTTTGACAAAAATTGAAATTCAGTGCTAAGAATTTATGGCTACCATGCAAGCTACTACATTATACCAAGCTCACCTAACTACAGTTTTGGAATAAAATGAGGGGTATGGAAAACTAAAATAGGAACAAGACATGGCAATAATATTGTCTGTAGATTAAAAAAAYGTCCTGGTTCCAAGTACAAGGGACTTGCATGAAATTTCAGCGGACAATGCCAGCATGAATAAGCTGATGGAGCAGTTTACCAGCACCAGCATCACTGGATGCTTCAGGACACTTGCKATAAGCAGCTGGTTCTCACCTTGGTGGCCCAAACTACAGCTAAAAGCCTAACAAGCAAAGGTGCTTAAACTCACATAGCCGTAAATCTCGTGAACTTACAGGACAATCTTGTGGCACTATAATAAGCTAAGGCAGAAATACAAGTTACCCGTAGTTTGCTTGAACACAGTAAATCCCATTCCTGGCAACTACAGCCTTTCTGAGCTGTTTGTGAACGTTGGATTCAAGCAAGGCTGAAGGTAGGAGGCAAACAGAGGAGAGCAGGAGGAAGGGAAGCTGGGTGCAATGATGCTACAAAATCCTATTGCCCATTTGTATTCTGCCCCAGTAAGAGGAAGAAAGTCAGAAAACCACCAGCACATTCACATGAGGAATATAAATAGAAGATTTAGCGGAGAACTGTTCTTCTAAGCATTGCCATTTGGCACACATTCCAATCTTAGTTATGTACTGAGTAATTATAAAAGGCAGGCTTGTTAATCACAAAACTGGAGAGCTAYGCAGAATTTGGATATAGACTGATGTAATGCCAATGTGACACACAAGTTGTCTGTAATGTACATAAATACAAATTACAGCCAAAGACACATAGCACAGGGGGTGACAACAATTGCAGGCAGCTATTTCCCATTGGGGATGCAGTTGCATGGTGCATTTGGCAGTAGTTATAGAGGAGGAAAGGCAGAGCTTGAGGACCATGCGGAAGAGAATACAGGAGATACTAAACTGGCAGTCTCGGGCACTGAGGAAAAAATGTCATCAGGACAAAATAAATAAATAAATAAAGTAAAGCAAAATAAGCAAGCTGGTTGATGAGAGATTTAAAAACATGCGCCAATGAGAAAGGGGAAGCAGAGGGTTTGCACTGCGGCACCTTCTCAAGGGCAACTCGCAGCTCCCTTTCGAGGGAGGGCTCCAAGCACAGAGCTCCTGCAGAGCGTGGGAGTGAAGCCCTCCTAGGGAGAGCTTTCTTGGTGCTGGGCAGAAACTGCTCCACACACTGATTATAAACTACTGCATAACATCAGCAGAGACAGTATCTCAATCTACATGCAGAGTACAGCATTAGGATGGGTTCTGCAAAACCTAACATACTACACCCAGGCTAGAACTAAACAACCCTAAAGCCAAACATGACACTTGCTGCATTCCAACACTAGCGGGTATCTTTAAACAAAAAAGAACCCCCAAATCCTTGACAACAAATTCCTTTTAGTCATTTTGCTGTTCACTTTTAAGATGGGAATGCTGGCTACTCTCTACCAAGTTACAGGTTTCAGTTGTCAATCCTGTGATGGAGTTCAGAAGCCAGACTGAGGCCATGGCATGAAATGATCCAGTTATTTCAGTTAGGGGATGTCAAATCTAGGGGTCCAATGGGGTGAAGCTGCCGCAGCTCCATAACCTGAGGTCTGGCAGGCACCAATGGTGCCATTTGTACCTCAAGGACTCAGGTGTTAAGGAGCTTCTATGAAAAGCAAACTGACCTTTATTTTAAAGACTGGAAAAAAAAACCATATATCAATTTGAAACTCTCTCTGATGTACGTTATTCCCTATCCCCTTCAAAACCAATAAAAAGCCTGAAGAGAGGGAATTATCAAGGCAAGTCCTCACCCCCACTGCAAGCTTAATTAATCACAGATAACCTATAGATGGCACGATCCAGCAAATACAAAACTGAAGTYGTAAGTCATGTTGTCAGCTTCAGCAAAAGCTCTCACTCATGTTGCCAAAATGCCCAAAGAGAAGCCAAGAGCCTCTGGGGCAAAAAATGCGAGCACTGAGGAAAGCCTCTGATCAGAGCAACGCATGAAAGAAAATGAGTGTGTTTTCTAACTGCAAGGAGGAGGACAACAAGACAGCACTTGATAGCGAGACAGGCAGCAGTCTCTTCAGACACGGTATCTCAGCGTGTTGATAGGCAGTTCCTCACAAGCAGAAGAGGAGTCAAAGTTCCTTTCAAATTTGCAAACAAGGGAAGCTGAACTCATGGGTGAACATAAGGGGAAGACAGAGAAGAGGTTAAAAAACAACCCAAAACCTCCAGAGCTGTGGTAAGGCACCACAGCTGCTCTGCGGGAGCCACAAGGCACTCGTTTTCCAAAAAAAGCGATCTTCAAGATAAAACATGTCCTTCATTGCAATCTTCTTCTAGCCTGTAGCCCAGGGATCAACAAATTTGCCATGGACAGGATATAATTTTGCATATTTCCCTCTCATGCTAGGAAGGGTAAGAAGATCTGGGATATCCAACTGTTCAACACAGCAGTGTTGCCATMGGCCCATAAAGAGCAGGTGAGCTTTCCCAACGCCAGACCATCCAGCAGCTGCAGCAGGTCTGGTTATGAGTTCAGCAACAGCTCCTGGTCTCCTCACAGCTTCTCCAGAACTTCTTTTTTTTTTTTTAATTTTTATTTTAATAAATGGTTTCATAGCTAAAAACAACCCAATTCATACTGCTATTATGTGCTACATACCCAGCTCCACAGAGCACACACAAACTTGCAGTCAGAACTTGGGAGGGAAGACAAGTCAGCACTCCAAGTACCAACTTGGCTCAAGATTAATTAGGGCTTAAACTGCTCATGGTGCCCTAGCTCCTCAAGGATGGATGCTTCGAAGTTTATCTGTGGAATTAGGAAAACAAGTGATTCAGCTTGGGATCTGATGGTGTAGRTATAAACTCCACAACAAATTGGTTCAAGTTTGCATACTTTAAGTCACTCATATTTAGTGAGGTGCTTTTTAATCCCTTGGGAATTAATCTGAAATAATCCTTGCAAATTGATTATACCGAATTTCCTTGAACTTACTAAAATAATCTATTTTGGATCACGTGCACATGACAACAGGATGGCAGCACATAGTCAATGGCTGCAACTACTGCACACACACTCTTACATACTAGAAAAGCAGAACAAGAACTTCACTGTAACGCCACTATTTCATGGCAACCAACAGCAACTTTACTTTTCCTCCAGATTGTTGTGGGAGGCTAAGGACTGATGGTTCCTGGGCAATTTGTGCCAGTACATAACTTTATATTGGTTAGGATATTGAATTTGCATTGTGTTATTCCTATGAATCATAAGTCTTACAAGAAAGAAAGCTTTTCTCATGAGTAAAACAGAATGAGGTACTACTGCCGCAGCGGACAGTATCCTCCAATTCCTACCTCTGCAATTTAAGTGAATTAGGCTATTTTAMAGTCTCTTACTTAACCCAACTCCAGGAATGTGTAGGCAAGTCTTAAATTTTGCAGGAATCTTGAAAAAAACCCTCTAAGCTATATTCTGAGCTTTGTGAAACTGGAAGACAAGCACATACCAAAAGTCAGCGAGAAGCAACTTTGTGCTGTAACAAGTATTTCCCATAGATGTRCACAACAAAAATATTAGAGAACAGAGGATACTCTTTTAACATATATTTGTGAAACTGGAAGTTAAATAAAGCTGCATCCCTCTCAGTTTTACAGCTGAAGAGCAGGACAGTTAATCTGAAAACCAAGGGAAAGACCTTCTCACAAGTCGCAGGGCAAAACTCAATACTAGCTCAGTTAATGGAACAAATCCAGGGCACCTTCCTATTTGCTTAGAAAACGGCAGGTATGAAGTTGGCATCCAAAAATCAAACAGATTTTGATTAAAATATTTTGTATGTTAGGAAGATCCCGGATGAAGCGACAGTCACGCAGCACCTGCCTTTTTGTCTGCGGAAACTTGTGCAAACCTCTCATTCAAACATGAGCCTGTCAAAACCATAGGGGTGTGTGATATACTGAAATAATATGATTAGAAATCAACTCTTCCCATTAATTTCTTATAGAAAACAGTTGTCCTAGCAAGGTTGTCACCACAAGCAACATAGCCTATTCAATCAATGTATTTCTGTTATGCCTCAGTCAATATGAAGCTTTCTGTTGTTTATCAACATGACCAACAGGTTTTAAAATAACATTTAATAACTCAGTGAGAAGAACCAAAGCAACTCTTCGAGCAATAGCTTACCTAAATTTATAAAACAGAATAAACAATTGATAAACAGTGAATTATTAATGCCTGTATGTTCACATACGACAGAGTTGGGAGCCTTTCTCTTTTCGTTTTTCCCCTCCTCTCCTTTTTTTATGTTATAAATAGACCAACTCAAAGCAGATTTTTAAGTAAAATGAATTTTAACTGCTAAAACTAACTTTGCACATGATCCTTGCTTGGAGCAAATGCAAAATAGCTTAGAGCTCACACTTTTACAGTTTACCTTGCATTAAAAGTGCTGCATAGTTATTTTAACTACCTCTCACAGGTTAACTCCACCTACACCATTAATTAAACAGGATCGTGACCAAAAATACACTTGCAAAATTGCCTGGCAGTTTTAAGCAACTCGCTCGTGAGGAATGACTTTACTTTCAAAAGGTGCCAAGAGAGGCACTGAGCAGCAAGTACCTTAGAGGTATCTGTATGCACTCCAAAAACGATGCATCAGTTGTCAGCTCTGAGAATTATCAATCCAARCTGCTGGTAGAAGGGAGTGAAAAACTATCTGCCTGCTATTTTGCTTGGCCAGTAAATACTGTGAGCTGAGATGTCTCAAACTCGCCTGAGAGGAGCGACGCATCTGCAGGGTCTCTGCTTCAGGTAAGTCACTGCTACTGACCTACTGAACCAGAAGTAAAAATTCTTCATTTAACACCATAATCATTCAGCAGTCATTGAGGAGCGGTGTTTCAAAAGGCTAAATAGCAGCTTATTCATTGGGAATCACATCAAATAGGACAAATGCTGTGGGAAATCAGAATTTCGTATAAATCTCCATTAGAGGGKTTTTTTTTCTGCACTACAAAGCTTACTGCAACATAAAAGTGCTATCAGACTGAAGTAGATGATTCTTCAATGAGTAGGTTTTTTTTTTTTTTTGCTGAGTTGATCCTTCTTTTTCTCAAGAGCTGCTTTAAAAAGAACACAATACACATGTTCTTAAGAGAAGAAAACACAATTATGGACAAAAGCAATCTTTCTTTTTCCTAATTCACAGATCATTCTACAGCCCCCTTCATACTTGATGAGCAGGTAGGCATTGCTCAAGCAGGGACACCCAGAGCACGGGGTGGCTTAGGGTGGCATCCAGGAGGGTTTTGAAGACCTCGAGACTCCACAGGAAGACTCCACAACCTCCCTGGGCAGYCTGTTCCAGGGCTCTGTCACCCTCACAGTGAAGAAGTTCTTCCTCATGTGGAGATGGAACTTCCTGTGTTTCAACTTATACCCATTATATGATATACTAATATAAGATACTAATACTTTTCACCATGACTCGCTGTGTTTCTTGAAAGCTGTCGAATGAGATAAGCTAAAAGAAGGAATTCAGGACAGGCAGCTGTCCAACAAGATAGAGAGGAAACTATGTAAATGAAATCTGGTGCAACTCATTCTTCCTTTTTTTTTTTTTTTTTTTTTATCTACATCTTTAAGAAATAGTTGTATTGTGTTGCCTATTCCCAAAGTCATGGATGTTTTTAATTTGCACTCTAATTTAGCCTGGTTTGAGTTAAGAGCAATTTTAAGGTAAATAAATAATAGAGGATTTTATTCAGCCATGTAGCTACCATTCCTGCCAATTATGCTACCAAATGTCCCAGCTGCCTTCAATACTTTTGTGTAAATATAACTTAATATATATTACAAATTCACAATAAGAAATTTTGAAAATTATCATTAAGGATGTTGTAGTGTCTTGATGAAGCAGATTTAGAGTAAAATTCTACAGACAAACAAAAATTAATATTTGTTAATTATCCCATTTTTTTTCCCTTCTCATATTTAGCTAAAAGACTGTGAATATTTTTGTCTTTCAGTTCTTCTCTTTAGCTACTTCATGTACTCCACATCTTTCCCTTTAATTCCATACGGATTTTGTTAAATTGATGGAGCATTTATCTTCAACAGCTGTTTCTGTTCCCTTGACTTTCTCCACCTGTACGTTTCCTCCTCTTTCTTTATTCCTGCTTTATTCCTCTGTTTCAGATTTTTCCTAGGAATCTTCAAGTTTCCCATCTTCTAAAACCCAAGACAGTAAATGGCTTTCAGGTTGCTTTCTACCTGACCTCAGAACTTTCAAGGTATCCTGGCAAATTCCCAAGCACTGTGCTCAAAGCCCCTTCCCCTCCATCAGGCTGAAGAGGCTGGATGTGTTAGGGCTCGTTTCTTGGAACAGGGCCAAGGCAGCGATGACCAGGCAGGGTCAGGTCAGCCCTGCAACCTGCGCCATCCTCATTGAAACACTGTGCAGATGCAGTGCGGCCCCTGAAAGCAAGTTGAGGTCTGTGTTTGTTTGAGACGCATCTATATTCAATCCAAGAGCTGTCTGGGTTACACACTGCAGCTGACGGTGTTTTTGCCTTGTTCGCCTCCATCCCCAGCCAAAGGGGGCCTTGCAGCTGAGCTCTGCTCTTCGGGCTCGCTGCTGCTGCAGTACCTTGCTCATCAGCAGCACTGCGACCTCCTAGACAGGGTTACACATACAAACATGCAGCTTTTCCCATGCAGCTGGGCTTTATTCACTCAGAAATCATGCCCGCACAAACTTCTTCTGCAAGGGTGAGGCTACAAAAACTCTGAAAATTCAGGCGTGCTGCAAGCAGGCACATATGTGCAGCGGAACTACTGTCAGGCCTCTATACATCCAGGAATATGATGTTTAAATACACGTACCAGGCTCCTAGCACATACCTGTAGACAGTTTCATACTGAAAACTCTTATGAGAAGCATTAAGCCATGAGGTTGTGTGCTCATGTCAAGCATCTTTTGTCTTTCACTCCTCTAAGCCACAGCCACATTTGAGCACTGCTCGCTCTGCTTAGCTGAGGGCATTTTTAAACTTGGCATTAGAATAACTTTACTGCCGGACAGACGCCCTACTTGGGAGTATTTTTGTGCAGTTATAAGCGACTGAGATGGTCTTCAGTCTTAGAGCAATCTTTTGGGAATGAGAAATTATCATTTTCACCAACCGGGCAAAACTCCAGGTTCTCTTGCTTGCAGTTTGCTGTAATGAACCACTATACCCACCAACAATATGTAAGAAGTTAAACAATGTGAAGGTTAGTAAGAATCCTKAAAATATGCAACTTCTTTCACCCCCTGGGACATCTCAGTGGTTGCAAACCACCCTTTTCAGCTATAACAGTGGTGTGTGGTGACATGTTAGGCCAGCCTGGCTCATAGCATGATTACAGAGCTGAATATTTACATTATTCATCAACCTTAAGGCAGCGATCTTCCTATCAATCGCATTAAATAATCTTGATATGGGTGTCTCATCTACATTTTTTGGCCTTAACCTGGAGCCCGATCGCTTCCTAGGCATAGGATACAGATGTGTCATTCGTATCATTGCCATGCCCTGACCTTCCATGCGAGTTTCTTTTTGTTTCTCTTAATCTGTTTAGAAATATGTTTGACAAGGCTGTAGTACTGGCTTAGCCACATTACTTGACACAGTAGTCCAAGATTTCAGGATTGAAAAGGTTTACAATTATTGAAATTGAAGGGAGAAAAGCAAAGGGCAAATAAATTGCCAGGTTAATTTTAATGAGATAAATATATGAAAACAGGGTCTATTGGTTGTAAGTGCTGGCTGTCAGGGAATAACTACTTTTTCTTCCTAAAGGGTAATTCAGCTTCATTATGTCGCCCAGTTTAAAGTTCTGATATTCTTATGAAGAAAAACAGTGAGATGCAATAGGTTTAAAACCAGACCTTTAGGAGTATCTGAAAGCCAAACACTGAAATACTCTGAATATGAACAGGAAACAAGATTCATTGACAATTAAATGCTTATCATAAGAAATAAAAATGAAGCACAGGGCACAACATCCATACTTCTACATTTCATATTCTAGCTTTAATGAATGTATGAAAATTACCTATCTGTTTATATGCCACTTTATATTACTAATATACTTCTGATAAAAACAACAATCTTTGAGATAACACTATTATTGGGGGGAAAAAATAATACCTTATCTTTTCTTGCATTAAATGCAATCCCCTATCAATCAGATGAGCAGATTTTATAATGTCTATAAGTTTGTCTGGAAAAGAAAAGCTAAATAAGAAACATAAACAGTTAAAGGAGAAAATAAGAGACAACGAGACTGCAATCTGCACAGGAAATGGAAAAAAGCACCGGGATAGAGTAAACATTGCCTGGCACAAAAAAATAACTCCTCCCTAAAGATCATCAACGTTCCTAAAAATCTACGAGTGTTCTCTCAATACCTTTAGACCTGACCCAAATTCCTAGTTAAAAGATAATGACATGTTTAGTTATCTTGGTGAAGAAAAGCAAAACAAAGAGAGGTGCCTGCTGAAGATAACGCGGAGACACGTTTCCCCATGAGGCACGAGGGACTTGGTCTGCCTTTTATCTAACTGAGCAATATTCCCCAAATTGCACTGTTTTTACTCTTCCAACATGAGGCCACCTCGRGGAAACGGAGCTCATGCCTCTGGGGATTGCTTCAATACCTGAAACCTGGAGCCACCATCCAGCTTTACTCAAGGCCCTCAGGCATCCAGTATTCAGGAATAAAATCCAAGGGAAGCCAGTAAGCTGACTCCCAAGCAGCAACAGAGTCCAGTACTGCCCATACTGCCCTGCAGCTGCTCTAAAATGCCAGGAAACCTCCCATTTCCAAATAAAAGCAGGCCAGGGAAGGAGGGCTGCAAGCAACACGATGCACACTGGGCTGTGCATGTGTGGCACAAGCAGAGGGGGCCCCCTACCCACTGCTAAAAGGATTTTTACTGAGCCAAGGACCAAGGAAATGTGCTGGCTAACACATTCAGCTTAAGAGGAACAGAGCATTTACTACTCCCATCTCTCTTACACAGAACTGGTAGGAAAAAAACAATAATAATGATAAAGTGTCATAAGGCTGGGTAGATGAATTCCTATTTTCAATGACGAGCAGATCTTCTCCATTTGAAATTTTCCAGTCTGACCTTTCTCCCTGAGCAATCACATTTAGAACATGAACAGGCAAGGTGACTTTTTGCCATCGCAAAGGAAGAACTTAGCACCAAAAGTGCCACCTACACTATCTATGTCACAGCTTCTCCTGCAGCACATGCAAAAGAGTTTCCATTTCCTGCGCAATGCTAATGCAGCCACATCTAAGCTGCAAAAGTGAAGCTAAGACTCTGCTCAAGAGTAAAGTACCAAGGAGAAGAGAAAAATATCAAAAATAAGAAGGCAAAAATTTCACCGGTTATCAGAGACACTATTAGACAAAACTAATACTAAATAATAATAATGTTAAAATTCTTGATAAGATTATTCCAAATATAACAGAAAAAAAGTTTGTTTGCAGTGTTTTTAGAGTAGGTATGAGAAGCAGTTATACTGTGAAACTTACCTCTGATTTTACTAAATGAATTACAGTGTTTATAAGCACTATTCATTAATTTTGAAGTAAGCAGCTGCCCAAATCTCATTTGACATCAGAAAGCACTTAAAACCTTCCTTTGTGTAGCAGGATATTCTAATATTAGCTTCCTCATAGAAATGTCGTCTATTTTTCCTCAGGGGGAGGATAGGAAGTTTCTTGACATTTCAAGTATCAGCTGAATAGACGTGGACAATTCATGGAAAGCATGTTCACTGCTCCCATTTATCAGTGGATGTCAGAAGCTCTTCAACTGCAACGATAAAGTTCAATTTAGATGATGCTGTCCTCAGAATACTTCTAAAGTAAAATCCTTCCACAAGCCTCCCAGGCTTGCACATGTTTAGAGCTGCCTAAAAAGACCTGTTCTCTTACAAAGGGAAAAACATTCTTAATAACCAAATTGTCACAGTTTGCTTTCAAATATCCAAATTTTTGGAAAGAAAATGTAATGGGAGACTGTCTCCTTCAGCATTTTTTTAATGAAACAGTATGGAAAATAAACTGCACCAAACTAGTGTTGATATAATTTTTAATATTGTAATATTTCAGCAGGATGAGATTGTCTTCCATTTTCCTTGATAAGGGATTTGAAATTTTTGACATTTTTTTCCACTGATTATACTCAAGAAGATTAACAGTGGCCATTTTAAAAACATATGTTTTCAGAAAGGCCATAATGACAAAATAACCAGTAAAGCAGACCTTTACATTAASAACACGTGTCAAAAAGTTGAAGTCATTGTCAAAGAAGGAAATCAAGAGAGCACTCTGCCAAATCAAAGGGGAAAAATAACAAAGCTCAAAACAACTAGAATTTCCTAAATGCATAAAGACTAATATATTGTTCAACTATATTCACAACAAAAGAGTTGCCTTGCTTGTGCTTTCCCTCTCAGTGACATATACACAGCTCAAAACGACAAAAACTGACAAATCAAGAAAAGAAACAAGATGAAATAAACCCACAACTTCACACAACCTAGAGGTCATTTAGGTGCGCTCAGGAGTCATTTAGGTGCGCTCTGCCCCCTTGCTTGTTGACAGCTATGGGAGACAGTCTCTCCGAATAAGGGCTCAAAAGATTCATCACCAAAAATTCTCAAAGAACTGAAATGATGTGAGATAAGGGGAAATCATTCTTCTAGAGCAGTAATTATTAACCAAAAAAAAAAAAAAAGGAAAGTAGGAATAAAATGTTGAACGGTGAAATGAAAAAGTTTGCTAATGTTATAGAATTGTCCAAGTAATAAAAATTAAAACTGTGAAGAACACAGATGATTTCAGAAATACTAATTGCATAATATAATAGGGAATAGAACTCAGAACTAAAGAGATCAAATTAAATAATCATGACAAAGATTTCATTTAAATTTGCTTTGCTCCCTGAACAATTCCTAGATAAGCTATGAAATTTAGACTGTCATGGATGGTAACAGTGCTAAGAGTCAGAGTAATTCTTACCAGATGAAAGAAGTTCAGAAACAAATCTTTAGATTTAAGGGGTTCACCATCCTCAGCTAAGAAATTTCTGGACTGCTGATTGTTAAAATAGTATCCAAAGTAACTCAGTATATTGGCACTCTTACAGTGGTTGATTTTATATGAGATTTTAATAATGCATCATTTTAGATGCAGAGCTTGCACTGAGGCATTTAAAAGWCTTTCACGTATCTTTTTTAACACTCAACATCAGGCCCCTCTTAAGAAGTGGCAAAATGGGCAGTACAACAGAAGGATAGAAAGTTAGGTGGAAAGCATGTACACCAATGTAAAACTTGGTCAATAAAATAAAGTCCATTTTTCCTTTGTAGGAATTTGACTTTAATACTCAGTAGCAGAAGTGCTGAAGTCTGAGGAGCTTGTGTTTGTAATAAACCCATCTACTAAAGGCCTGGCTAAGTGCTCTGCTCAGTGGGAAACTCAGGTCACTATAAAATCCTGTTCACGTTTTAAATKTATCTTTTTGCTCACTTAAAACTACATATTTTTCTAAACTCCAACACTGTAGGGTGCTGAAGCATCATGCTAGTGTTTTAAGGGCTAAAGTGGCTGTTATGATTAAAGGCYTACAACTACAGTTCAAGGCAAATAAAGCTATCAGTTCCTGGAAGTCCATCTTGGGTATAAACTACAATTAATGGGAACATCGAAGCTGCCCCAGTCTGAGGACTGAGCGTCTAAGCACCAACGCGAGCAAGTGGCCTGCCTGGAAGATGCCTTTACGCATCAGCTGCATTCACATGAGATGCTGTATTACCAAAAAAACCCCACTAGTTCTCCTTGTGTTGTATCTGCTTTGCTTAGCAGGTCTGAAATTGAAACAGAGAAATAGAAACTAAACTCTGTGCCCTTATGACAGAATACTATCAAATGATTCTATAGCCTTTTATTTTAACTTACCCTGACCTATCATATATATAGGCTGGGAGGTACTCAATTAATAAAAAGCTATTTAAAGCACTTCCGTCTACTGTGATCACAGACTTTCAGGCTTGCGTGGTTTTTTTTTTGTTCTGCTAAAACTACAGGATATTCAAATCCCAGTCTGAAAACAGAATTAATACATTTATTTTTGTGGTTTTATGAGATGCATTATTATGCATAAACCTCGAAGCTTCACAAATATGAATTTGTCTGGAGTCCAGGGTAAATCAGGAAGAAGGTAGTAGAATTAAAAGCTTCCATTAATGTTAAATGCCCCATATAGAAGCATTTTATTAGATTTATATACCCAGTGACTACATTCAACCGCCTTCAAGTGGAGACCTCAATCGTCTCTTCACTCAGCTAGACTCCCGGATTTCAAAGCCAGCTTTATTATTAACTCCTAATTATTAGTTACCTGAAARAGATTTTGTTTACATGACTATTCTAATATCTTAGGCAAATTCTGTAGCCAGGTAGGGGTAAAACCCAGCTCTCCAGCATTCAAGTGTTTTAATCAARAGATCTTCATTTCTTTTCTCCGTAACCACACGTTTCATATAAAGGTTTAAGATCAGACAGGAAAACATTGTAAAAAGATCTGTAGCTTGTATAGGCAATAGTTAAAAGATCAAACAACCAAAGCATTTTGCTTAATGGCTTTTCTTCACCTAAAGTTGCATTTTAGGGAGAGGTAATTTGATTTAAAAATTCTTAGTGATGGTGACGCTGTAACATCCTGAGCAAGTTATTTGACCAGAGGTCCTGGGGACCCTCCACACGGTGGAGTCAGCGGGCAGGCTGGTGGCCCAGCACATACCTGTGCCCTGTGCCCCGTGGGGGAGTCACGCGGCACCGACCTGCACGATAACACTGTTGTTATCAACTGCGGCTGCTCAGCAATCACAGGGAGGAGAACAGGTAAGATTCATACAGAAACTCAACAAAAGGCACTGCAAAGCGCCCTGCCAAGTTAACCCTTTTGCTTTAGATTTCTGTAAGTGAGCTAAGCTCCAGCCCTAGTGTTTACACCACGCAAGATTATCCTGTCAGCAGAGGATATATCCATCCACGCATCTTCATCTTTAGCACAGCTACCCTCACAGCATTGCTGCTCCATCTAGTCGCTCATGCTTGTCCTTTCATTCTCTGGTGAATGATTCCCTACTTATCCTCAGTCATTCATCGTTCCCCTGGTTTACAGCATGAACTACACGCTACACCTAGATTGCCTGCATTTACTCATCCCATTTTCCCTTGCTTTTTCTCTAGTCAAGCCCATATATCCTGAAAGTCTTTTCTTTTTTCTTCCATATTGTTACAGAAATAGCCACACTAAGCTATACTCACTGCAAAGGAAACAAAAAAAAATACTTCTGCATGTCAGTTTTATTGTATAATTATCTGAGGCTATGCCAAAAATATTTCATCAGATACAGATGTGTGCAGCACCATTACTTGTTGAAACAATTATATGACAAGAAGCAAAAGAGATAATGACATAAAAATTAGGACAGCAACAGAGAGCAAAATAATGCATTAAAATTGAAAAGGAATAAACAAGTGCAGAACACTTTATTTGCAACCATGCTTGATCTTTCACATGAATATTAAAGCTACAGAACAACATCCAAGAATTTTGTGGGACTCAAAGTCATTAGCTACTTCTATATTTAGAGTATTCATAACTACCCTGATTCGATTTAAAGGAAGCTGTTTTGCTGCCATGTGTTGCCTAAGCAAATAAGATGAGTAAAACAGGAAGCCTGCCCTGAACTGTGTACAGCAGCTCCACAAATGCTCTGCTCAGCCCTCTGCTCAGGGCTCTGCTCCCTGTCACTCTCCTGGAGGACTCCAAGGTGTCTTCAGWAGAAAGCATCCTGCTCATGGGAGAAAAAAAGCCCAAACTTTGAACAATATACCCTCGACATGCAGGAAAAAAAGTACATTTAAGGTTTTAAATTAGCCCTGCTACAAAGCCCTGCAAAATGCCAGAGAACTAAACCACATTTCTTCTGATGTTTTTTTCCCTGTCTGCTTAACAGCAGCATCTTCCAAATACACAGTGACAGCAAGAGCAGCTCTGTAAGTGTATTAGGCAGCAGGCTATTTTGGATACACGCCCTTCTGAGGATGACTTCCAAAATATCTTATTGCTAAGCTTAAATCACATCAGTTATCTTACCACCGTTTCTTCAAATCTGTTAGCAGACAGCCATGGCAGCCCAACACTGCAGACAAACSAGAGCAGGCCAGAACACAGAGAGTCTCTGTAGCTTTCTTTTATCCCTCCCAAAAGAAGCTACAGAGGAGGGGGAAGAGGAAAAAAGTAGTAAAAAAGTAAGAAAAATAAATAAATAATAAGTTAAAGAAGATGTAAAAAAAAAAAAATAAACAAATGTAAAAAATAAATAATCAAGAAAACCCAGAGCATCACAGGTACAGGTACTGTAGAGGTACTACACAGGTACATGGTCAGGTGAAATGTATTTCCCTGCCCCGAGAAAAAAGGATGATTTTGCCAGAGTACTTTTTCCTCAAATCAAATCATGAAAGGTTTGATTTTTATTAATGCCTCACATCACAAACTACTAAAAAATAACAACAAATCATTGTATATTTAAGGCTGCCAAAATGCAGTATGCTAAACTGGAAACACTGAAAAAACTTTGTCACACCAATCAATGGAAACTTGAGCCTCCTTCTTTAAAGCTAGCAGTAAAAGATCATGTAATCTAATGGCCCGTTAATTACCCATCTTTACAGTTTACACTTGCTGTCTACTGCGCTAGGTAATGACAAACACATATAAACACTTCTGAAATARGAGGTTGGATTAGCCAGTATAAACTTAGTTAAGACAGCCCATTTGCACTAACACAGCAATATTAAGGATACAGGAATGGGCCAGCACAGTCCAGCAGGCTTATAGCGTGGCACTAACTTGCACAGGGCTGTATTACTTTGTAAACCTCTTTCCACGGCCTCTGCACTTTATGAGGCCCCAGACAACATCCTCAGCATAGAAAGGACTATTTACTAGGGCAAGGGACTACTTCACCAGCCCTGCTCCCTCTCCCATTCAGCTTCCTTTAAAATTCAACAGTTTCTTGAACCAAACTGTTGCAATCATAGTTATGAAATCATATTTGAAGGTTGCAAGCAGGCATTTGGTTACCACCAAGCAAAAACTCCTGAGTCTTTTATCTCACTGTTTTGTTTTTCTAATAGCTGGCTTAATTTCCTTGATACACACTCTACAATGCAAAGTGTCAACTACTTTTGTTGCCCAGTCAGCTTCTAGAAGCTACCTGCCACCTCCATGAATTSAGAGCTACCACAATCAGTACCACATACATGTACATATATCCCATGCAACTCATGCTTGAACCTAGAAAATTATCACTCCTCCAGGACATATCTGCTAACTCAGGGACTGCTTGGACAAAAGTTGTCTTCATTAACTAAAAGCTGAAGCATTTTAGAAACTCAAATCTCTACACCCAGAGTAACCTGATSATCGCATTCTATCTGACACGACTAAGTACAGATAAAATGCAAATTCTGGTAAAAGCATCAAGTGCATACACAGATTTAAATAGCGAAACATTTTCTCAGTGATATGGTCTTGTGAAAATATTCAAATTCTAAAATACATTTTGATACTATAATTAAAATATAAAAAAATGATATATCCCTTAAGAGTAGACCATACCAATGTAAACAAAATTACAATGTCACATTATTATTGGGTTTTTGGTTTGTTTTATGAAGAAACAAAATCTTAGAATCTAGTGGAAATGGGTATTTAAATCCACAACAGTTTGAAACAAAGCCTTCTCAACTCTCCCAATGAACAAATTTCTTTASCTTTTTTCTCCTTATTTTCACAGCCCAAGAAGTTCTGAAATGCTAGGGAAAAAGGTGTTAAGCTTCCTATCAAGAACGTTTATTCAAGGATTTGTCATTTTATTCAATCCCCAATTCTTCCTTTGTGAATCCAAAAGCAAAAGATTTACCTGGAAAACAATCTATAAGACAAAAGTAAAATTAAAAAAAGAAAAATATTAATACACTAAATGCAAAAGATGAGCTCCAGTTTTCAAAATTCAGATAATTCTCCTCACAGAAGCAGAGTTAATCCAGCAGGGGTATAATTAAGCAGTAACATAATCATCACTTAGCAGAATAAATTAGATGACTTTCTAGAGATGTACGTTGATCATTTAAATAGAACCTGTTTTTGCCACTCAGTACTCATTCAAACTCTTCTTAAAATCATAAAAAGATTAACTTTTTGAAATACAGACTTACGAAACGTGTGAGTAATACCACTTCTCATTTGAAGAGATCCATCAAGGAAGTAAAAAAGAAACTAACAACTTKGCCTCCATTTGTTTTGTTTAAAACAGCCTCTTTTTTTCCCCAATAAAAAGTTCAGTACAAACTTTTGACTAAAAACACATTTCTGAAGCTAAACAACGAATTTATTCTTTCTGCATATCTCCTAGAAGATTGAAGGATGCTTCCTAAGCAATTCTAATGACTACTTTCTTCTATAAGCAAACAATCCTTTACAAAATCTTCACAAACAGAATGAAAAACAAATGGAGTTTTAGGTCTCACAATGAAAAATAGATCTACATTCTACATATATTCTACAGTCTGCATACTTCATTCTGTTAATATTCAAGAATTCTAATAGAATTTAGGTTGGAGGGGAGCTCTGGAGGRTATTTAGTTCAACTCCTCTCCACTGAAGCGGAGCCAATTAGACCAGGTTCATCAGGGAGCTGCCAAACAGAGTTATGAATGTTTGCAAGGACAAGTCATGGTGTCTCTCTGGGCTCTCAGGTCACCTGCTGGCTGAACTCCAAATACACTCACAGACGTAACTCCAGCCCACCAGGTAGGTTGTAAAAAGACATTAAATAGTATTGGCCCAAGAACTGATCCTAGAGTGATGCCACTTGCAACCTGCTGCCAGCTGGACTTCAAATCACGGATCATAACCCTCCAGGTCTGGCAGTCCAGCCAATTTTCCACCCATTTAGTCCCTATCTCACCAATTTGGATATATTATGGTAGAACATCTCAAAAGCCTTGCGGTCTCACAGACTTGTACTTTGCAGAAAATCACCTCCTGCATCACACCAGATTTATCCCTCTTAGGCTAAAAATACACACACAGAGAAAATCAAGAGAATAAAAATTAAGAAATTATATCTAACATTYACATTGTGGAAGAATTTCTAGACACACACACCACTCCTCTGGTTTAACCACATGAGAAATTACAACTAAGACCCATTCTTTCACCCCAGAGTAAAAGGGGGTCCCTACAGGTTTTTAATTGCTTTTTTTTTTTTCCAAAAGATTCGAATCATCATCACAATCCAATCCTCTACACTCCTCAAAAATCGTATTCTCACACTCCTTATACAAAATCTCACTACTAGTCCACCAGTATTTAGGGACCTATATATCTATAGTATCAGTACAACACGATATGGATTGGTACAATCACTTTAGAAATATGAAATAATTGTTTGCTACACTCTTGAACAAAGCCTGTACTATCTGATGTATTCCTGATTTAAATGCATGAGCTTCCTTTCCCAAATGAGTCTTCCTTTCYATTTGCCAGTTAAGTTTACGTTTCTGAGCCAACAGAAATCAAACTTGACAGAAAAACAGTCTCCAAGATCGGTACTATAGAACACGTCAAGGATCAGAATAACAGTTTTGAAAAAGAAATCAGTTTATCTTTCTCAGACAAATAGAAAAAATAAAATCAGCCAATCTAATCCTGTTCTGACTCATTCACTTTCAGTGATGCCATGCTGGATTTCAAACAGTTTTTTGTAAACAACTTTTTTCTCTATCACTGCTTTTTAACTACAGAAAATATTTCCACTAGACTTCAGTCTAACTATTAGAGCTGTCTTGAAGTCCTGTCACTTTCAGAGATTCTCTTCTGAATGAAGGATTCGTGTAGAGCGCAAGCTCCCATGACTACATGGCACGTATCCTATCAGGATTTATCTGAACAGCACACGGAGCAGAGAGCACCAACRAGCACTTTCTGAGGTTCCTGATGAGCAAACATGGAGATGCCTGTTGGGAAGTCATAACAAGCAGCAGTACTTCTCTAAAATCTGTATRAGCTTCCACAAAGGTGTAAGAAGGACTTTCAAAAGTGTTCCAAAAATGAGCACCTATTCTCAGAAGGCAAAGCAAATTCAGCTCAGGAAGTGTGGGTTAGATAAGCAGATGGTGAGGTGGATTGAAGACTGGCTCGATGGCAGAGGTCAGAGGGTGGTGATAAACGGGGTTGAGTCCAGTTGGAGGCCTGTGGCCAGTGGTGGCCTGGGAGTCCTGGTTGACACGGAGTTAAACACGAGGCAGGAGYGTGCCCTCATGGCCAAGAAGGCCAATGGGATCCTGGTCTGTATAGGAGGCGTGTTGCCAGCAGACGGAGGGAAGGGATCCTGCCCCTGTACTCAGCTCTGGGAAGGCCGCACCTGGATTATTGTGTGCAGCTGTGGGCTCCCCAGGACAAGAGGGATGTGGATGTGGAGCTTCTAGAGAGGGTCCAGCAGAGGGCAACAAAGATGATTAAGGAACTAGAACATCTCTCATATGCAGAGAGACTAAGTGAGTTGGGCCTGTTTAGCCTGAAGAAGAGAAGGTTGAAAAGAGATCTGGTTAATATGTATAAATTACCTGAGAGGAAAATGTTAAAAGAGGATGGGGCCAAACTCTTCTCTGGTGGTCAGTGATGGGACAAGGGGCAATGGATACAAGTTGAAACACAGGAAGTTCCAGCTGCATGTGGGAGGTGATCCTGTGAGGGCGACAGAGCCCTGGCACAGGCTGCCCAGGGAGGTTGTGGAGGCTCCTTCTCTGAAGTCTTCAAAACCCACCTGGATGTCATCCTGTGCCCCGTGCTTTGGGTGTCCCTGCTGGAGCAGGGAAGGGGCTTGGACTCTAGAGGGGGGTTGGATCTCTAGAGGTCCCTTCCAACCTCAACCATTTATAATTCTGTGAAATTAATCTGAAATGACTGAGATTTAGTAAGAGAGCTACCACAGAGCTCCTTTTCTGTGTCTTTTCCTCACAGCAGTTAYGATGAAGTAAAAGGAGTCCGAGTGGTTATTAGTCAAATGCTTCCACTCCTACCAYTAGTAAAACTAATTACGTAGTAAATAATTAAGAATTGTAGCACATAAACGTAAACTCATTCTCAGCTGCATTTCTGTGAAACACACTATTATAAATATGGGATATTGCTACCAAGTCTCCTTATTTTCAGTATCCCAATCAGAAAACAACTGTCAGTTCAACATTTGAAAACTGTCAGTATGGTCTTTATATGTACTTTAGAACACGTATCCTTTTTTACTTCTTTGGTGCAACTGGCCATTTGTCTAAAATAATAATTACCCTAAGCTACATTTATTAAACAAAGAAACTATTCTTGCCTGGCGTTTTCAGGACACCCTGCTACCGAAGGCAGGCTGCTATGAAAACTGAAGATAGCTTTGTACTGRGAGTCGATTCTTATGTAACTGGCCACAAGCATTTCATGATGCAAGGCTGCTTCTGACTGAAAAGCAAGTTAAAAGGTTAGGAAAAGCTGGTTTTAAAACCTGTGCTAAAAGGGTCCTCTGGATCTTTTTTATTATTATTATTAAAAAAAAATATATAACTAAGATGCTAAGTTATTTACATGCTGTAATTATACAGAGACAATGCTTCAGGGGAAACAAGGTGCTATAAATGACAGGAAAAATGTTTTCACTGAGAGCCACACAAAAAAGATCTTACCAGTTTTAGCATAATAAAATGGAACACCTATTGAATATTTAGCAGTATTGCAAACTGAAATAAGAAGTTGATTTAGAACACAGCCATTTTTTTTCCCTTGCATATCTTACGGAAGTGCTCCTGTTTTCTTGCATAGTTTTCTCTGCCTCCCTTGTTAGCAAACCTTGCCACTGAAAACTGTCTTGTGGAGGGGCTCATGAGACCACTGGAGGTGAACAGACTGCACAGCTGTGAGTACTACACAAGTTTGTACAATAAAATAAACCTTTTGCCCCAACCCTCATTCCAATTGCCTTTTCTCCCTCAAGAGAATAAACAAACTTTAAACAGAAGCTAAAGTACAAAGGTAAAAGTTACATATGGAAAACTATGAAAATGAACCATATTCAGCCTACTGTAGAAAAAAAGCAGGCAGATAAACAACAAAAAAGCACAGAAATATCTTCTCCTTCCCCACCTCTAATCCTAGGAATAACATTAATCTTTGAAGATGCTAAAGTATTACAGAAGTTTAAAACAGGCATCAGAAAAAAATCAGCTATTCCTTATTCTACCATCCCAACGAAACCAGGTACTGCCATCTTATCTTGCAAGACTGTGAAGGGAATATATAAACACTTAAGCCTAACCTCTGTATTTCAAGACAGTTCAGCAAAACATCTAGTTTAGAAGACAGACCTAGAACTTCCWGGTCATGATAACTGAGTATCCTTCAAGCGCCAAGATGTCCTTTCAGCTGGAGCTGAGATACAGTGAATGGTAAAGGGTCTTGCAGTGATTCCACGTGTGGTACTTAGTCTCTGAACAGATGCCACCGATCCCTAAAAATTCAAACTCACTCAAGAGCATCAATCCAAGCATTACAGTCAATTGTTCAAAATCCATTTGAGTAGCATAAATCATGGAGCTACTATGGATACAAAAGCTTGCCAAAAAGAAAAAGCTGTATTTTAAGACTCTTAAGACTCTGCATCAGTGATCTGTCTATACTGGCTTATGATTTTCACAGTTCCTTTTTTTTTTTTGCTGATTAACCACCCATGTTAGATATGTAGTAATTTTCCTCTTAAACTTTGATTCAATTTCAGTGACATTTAAAAACATTCACAGCATTGTGGCTGAAAAATGAAGTCACTATTGTTTTCACTGTTATAAATTTAATATTATACTATAATCTACAGAGAAGTAGCCAAGAATTCAAATTATCTTAAACTACAACTAGGCCATAGTATAACAAAACATTTTTTGCCTCCTTCTGGAGTTTGAAAAGATTCAGTACTTTAGCATTAGGAAGAATGAATTCCAAAGTCTGTTTACTAATGGACATCAGATAGCACTTTGGCTTAAAACAGTTATGATTTAAAATGAATAAATAAAATCTAGCAGTTCTTTGGTAATTACTTGAGCATGAGTTGCCCAAGCTTGGACACCATGATCCAAGCACGTGGTATTATAGATCCTCAGTCATGGTGCAATGGCACCAAGGAGGGAAACCTGTAAAGTTACAATAGCTTAAGTAACCAGCATTAATACTTTCTATTCAGACTTTGTGTACCAGCATGTTCTTACTATTTTCCCCTTGATAATACCAAAACACAYTTAAATAAAGTATTTTTTGTACAAGTCCCCCTGTCCCAGAAGTCCTTCAGAAAATCCTTGCTAGTCTTCTGACTTTTTGAGATATATCTTCCCATTTTGTTTGGCTGTCCACTCAAATCTTATCAAGAGCAGAGGCAGAATAAAAAGGCCGTCTCTCTTTTTTTCCCTCTTTAAATTGGTCCACTAAATGCATCTAAAATCTCCTTTGAAAATAACTTTATAATGGGAACAGAGTGACAAATATGTATACATGCATATATGTATATATGATAATATATACATATTTCAGCGCACTCTTGATAGTTAACAAACTATTTCTTTTGGGTTTYAAGCAAATGCAAAAAAAAAAAAAAAAAACCCAAATAATATAATAGACTATGGAATGAGTTAAGATCGACATGGTAATGGCAACTAAGTATCCAGAAATGTACTGGTCTGTAATGCCTTCATGGAACAAGATACAGACAAAACAAACAAACAAAAAGAAACAATGAAGAATCCAAAAAAAAAAAAATCCTATTGTTTTTTGGCACATTGTTAATAAAAAGTGATTCTGATCGAACTACTGATTTGAGCTATAGTAAGAATTATACCAAACGAACTAAGAGACTATGATATAGATCTAAGTTTCATTATGTTTGTTTAATTTTCCTACTGCTCACTAAGTAGCTCAAGATTGCAATCTTTATTTTAAATAAGAAAAAAAATTAGTTTCTCCCCAAACCATCTTATAATCACTGAGGGAGGATTACTGTTGAATTAAGTTAGCTTTAAACTAAGATACTGAACTAAGCTGTTTCAGGCTATATGCTGACCATATCAGCACAGAGCTTGACAGTCTACAAAGGGTCCCTGAAGGCTGCAAGTCACATGCAGCATTAAATTTAGAAAAATCAAACAGCTGAAAGGAGGGGAGCATCATTTACATAGTAAGCTGAAATCTGAAGTTCAGGAGCTGCTCCGAGAGCTCTTCAGCCATCCCTGCTGCACAGACAAAAGCAGCTATAGTAAGAGCCACATAACAGGCACTTGGACCCTTCCATCCCGACCCACCGCTTCACAGGAATCGCAGGTACGTGGAGGATGAACAGAAACCAGCGTAGCTTTGAAGCAGCCGTCCCTGGGATCCCCTGATGCAAACTGCAATGGAGACACATTCTGACCATCTGCATTTCTTCATGCAAATAACAAAAACTAATTTGGGAGAGTGACAGATTTTTGCAGCATGTAACAGCAGAGCATATTTGTGCCTTATTTTGTTTCCAATTAAACAAAGCTCTCCTATTTTGATAGTCAAGAATAATATAAAACAAGCCCAGAATCAATTTAAGATGCAAACATGCTCTATAGGGTACACAAAATACATTTGCACAAAAGAAATCCAAGAATAGCAAGACAAGCACTACAAGAGCCCAGCACTTGCCATTACACTGATTTATTACTGTCAAGTCCCACACTAAACTTGAAAAATTCTAGCTCTTCACAAAAGTAGTGCAGAACAGTGTACGTACATAACTTCAGTATCTAAAGCACCACATTTTGTTTGTTCTTTCTAARGACATTACCACACCCAGCACGTATTGATGCATCTCCCAAACCATGCAAGGAAAATGATTTCTTTTTACCCTAGCAGTCACCAGTGGAGGGAGAATACAGGTAGAGAGGTCTCAAGCCAACTGTAAAATATTCTTGCCCAACTCCACGCAGGCTGTCATCTCTATTACTAAATGAACACTGACTGCACCTATTCCACATAGTCAAGACCAGGGGGCAGCAATTCTGTCAAACACAAAACAAAACAGGTTGATTTCTGACAAACCTACAGGCAAGCATGAATAGTTACAAGCAAGGCAGTTACAGAAGTTAATCAAAGTTACATCACTGAAAAAGAAATAAAACACAGAATTGTAAAGGCAGTTGCCCCATCGTTCTATCACCTAATAACTTATCGCAAACAACAGCACTACTGACATTTTGAAATTTTGAAAAAAAAAGAAAAGATCTACTACGCAGATATTAACTATTTTTAATCCTACAGAGTTAGATTTTTCTGTCCTCGAGCCTGCCAGAGGGACGCCGTGGTTAATACTTTCTCGTTGTGTACTTGCATACCAGATGTTTTGCTCATACCAACATATTCCGCAAAACAAGAAAAAAAAAGTCTAAAACCAAAACAAGAGGGCACTATATGAAACAAGAAAAGAAAATGAAACAAACAAATAAACAAGACCACTGCCTTCTTTCAGCATCCATTATACCGGCACCTTCAGCTAAGCACGGGGAGCAGCAGAGCTGCCCTGTCCTCTGCGTTACGTTTCCCAGTAACTGCTGACCTGGCCCATAGGAAATCACCCCGATGCCCCGCGCAGCAAGCCACRGGCTGGCACTCGCGCAGACCAGCTCTGTGTAAATCCTCCCATTTCCACACTCGCCCTTCTCCGGAGCGAGGCCGGAGGGGCAGGGACACTGAAGCGGCGCTAACCGCACGCCCGGGGTGGAGAGCGAGCAGGAACGGCGCGGGCTGCGCTGCCGGCACCGGGCGCCCGCGCCCGCCGCGCCCGGTCCCAGCCCGGGCTGCTCCCGCCCCGCGCCCCTGCACCCAGGGGCCACCCAGGCTCCCCTGGACCGGGGAGCGGCGGGAACCTCCCTCCYCCGGCACCCACACACGGACCCTGCCGCCCAGGAAACCTTCCCCACCGCAGGCAGCACGAGGCAGGGAGCTCCCAAGCCCCGCAGCCAAGAGCGCGGGGCAGATTTAACCTCGTGCCGGCGGCTGCGGCTCCCCCGGCCCGGGGCAGGCAGCACTGATGCTCCCTGGCCAGGGCACTAACGAGTAACTAATAGGGCAGGCGCGTGGGGGAGGAACACCGGCGGCTCCACGCACCTCTTCCAGCAGCGTGACGGTGTTGCGGCAGTTCTGCAGGCGGGTGGTGAAGCTGGACGTCGTGGGCGAGTTGTAGTCCTCGGTGGTCTCCGCGATGAACTCGGACACGCTGATCTGGTCCGGCATGATCCTGCCGCGGGGGAATAATAGTAAAAATGAAAAAAAAATGTATTTTTCACAAGGCCAAGGGGGGATGTCAGGAGGCAGCGGAGCCGCCGGCGAGGCGGCGCCTTCCCCCCCGCCCCGGTGTGAGGCGCAGCGGGGCCGGGCCCGCGCCGCAGCCTGGCCCCCTCGCAGCGGCCGCCAGCGCTGCACGGAGGGACGGAGGCGACGAGCGGCGGAGGGCGGGGGCAGCGGCGGCCTCCACGCCCCGCCGGCCCGGCCCCTTTCCCCACCCGCCGCYGAGGGCGGGGAGAGCGGCCGCCGCCGCCGGGAAGTTGGGCGCCAACTTGCGCGCGCGCGGCGGGGC
>NW_020454261.1:1590115-1597614 GCF_003342845.1 Nothoprocta perdicaria
CCCGTCACGGTTTCATTTTTAAACATAATGTATTTATCTTCCCCACGGAAAGAGAGGCCGAACTTTCCCACCCAGCGGCGTTTCCAGCCCCTGGCTCCGCTCACCGGCTGAAGCCAAACGCCACGAGCGTGTTAGGACTTCGCTCCCTTTTCTTCCCTCTTCTTGAACGCCCATCAACAGCTAATTAAAGCCCTTCTGCCGTTTTCCGGCATGAACAGCCCCTCCCCCTTCAAAGATTTTGCAATACGAAGAATTAAGGTATTAAAACATCCCACAGCGACATCATCCCTGGCGAAGTTACCACATTTTTCCTCTCCATATACTTATGTGATGGTTACAAACTCCTGTTACAGCTGAGCAGCATCACTGAAGCCCCAATTACTGGTGTGTGTATATGTATATATGTGTGTACATATATATATATACACGTACATATACATATATGTATATATGTGTGTATATATGTATATATGTGTGTGTATATGATATATATAATGTATTTATGATATATATGTGTGTATATATATATATAGTGTGTATGTGGCATGTGTGTGTATATAGATATATATATAAATATATTACTAATAATGTTTCTAGGCCCTTTTAGAGCAAATGGAAGAATGATATATTGCTACTGAAGTGGCCATATCGAACAGTTGGTCCCTGTGCCCTCTTGTATCCCCCCAAACCAGTGTGAGCCTGAGATGTTCCTTGTGGCATCCCCGCTACCAGCTTGGCATCCTCTCAAAAGTCTTATTTCTCAATGAACAAAAATGCACTGTAAAAAAAAAAAATTGAAAATTCAGGACTGATAGATGGATTTGCTCTCACTTGAGAGCAAATAGTCCCACAAGGATGTGTCCATTTCAGAAGTTTCCATCACACTGTTCAGCATTTGCATAACTCTGTTACAATGTACTTAGGTTTTTAATTCATATATAAGTGTAATAAAGTGCCCATAGAACTTAGAGTTCAAAATTTCAATAAAACGCTGCAATGCCCCAGTAAGCATAAACAGGAGGTACCTGATTTATGTGTACCCGTAAAAATGATATCATCAGCAGGATTTGCACGCAGATCTGCCAGCRAAAATATGACCAATACTCTGGAGAAATGGTCCTGCCTGAACACATCCCTTCCTTTGTTTTCGTTACCTATCAGAAGCTCTCCGTATGGCCACATGATTTTTGCTGATTCACACAATCCAGCTTTCCTGCCCCAAAACCCTGGGCTAATACTGATGAGCGTTAAACGTCATGGGATTGTGAGAGGTTGAGTAGGCAAGAGGAGAACGAAGACAAGAAAAGAACAGTGTGGGAGTCGCACTGAAAAGTGGATGGGGAGGGAGAAAAATGGAAAGATTGAGAAAGCAAACAGACTGGTAGGAAGAAAATCAATTGGAGATGGTGTCATAAAAGCAGTGGAGGAGGAAGAGATATCAAGAAGATAAAAATGGCTGACAATATCAAAAGGAATAGGGAAAGGRTAATAAAGAAGAACTGCTTTTTTGGCTTTTGGCCAGGAAAGAGTCCTCAGTAACACTGAAAAGAACTTCTGCAGCATGTGTGGAAACTGGATTGGCGAGGTYGAGGACAGAGCCTTAGGGCCAGACAGGACCACTGCCATCATCCCCTGTAATTGCGTGCGYGGTGCGATCCTCGAGTCAGACCTGTTGTCCGTGTGTGAGCTACAGCATGAGCAGATTTCATGTGAGGCGAAATCCATCACGCTGCTGGCTAAACAGATTTAATTGCCTGAGTAGTCCCACCGCTGAGCCTGAACTGTTGCTCTCCAGGCTGAATTTACTGAGGTTAAGCACCAGTCTGCAGCTCRTACCTTGCCTGCTAGCCTAAACAAATCCTTCCCCACAGGAGTGTGGGCAAGAAAGCTGGATATGCTGCTAGAGAAATGGTTTTCTTAATACCCATTAGAGAAATCCTAGGCTGCAAAGTTAAAGAGCACGCTCAGAAAAGAAAGGAGACAGATCTAGAAAAATGGGGCAGTGAAGACTGTCAAGAAATGAAGGTCAAGAATAACATTACCTGAGCTTCCATGCTGAGCTTGGGAAAAAGAAGATGTTCTTTTAAAGTGTTCTTTTAAAGTAAAATATTAAGTAAATAAATTAAATGAGCAGAAAAGAATACCAAGGGGGAGGGGAAAAAAAGAAAACAGGACCAAAGATGAAAAAGGCCTATTTTTTTGCCACTTCTTAAGTTGTTAACTTTACTACAGAGAACAGGGCGCTCACTTCTGCAGCTTTGAAGCTGCATTTGATCTTTTTTTCTATACAAATGCTAGTACAGAAAATAACCCTGTGGGCACAGCTTCTTTAGGCTCAGATTTGCTCCACTTCAACTCACTGGAAGCAAGGATTAGTTACTTAATATGATGTTAATGCACAGTAAATTATGTTACTTGACTATAAAAATGTGCCTACATTTAAACTGRTTGAGTTATGTAACCATTTCAGATATCTTTTTTCTGCATTTCATATTTAACTATGTTTCCTGTTTTGAGTGTGAACCGCATCTGAGATTCAGCTCTGCATTTGTAAGATGCACCTTTCTATAAATTGTCACTAACTGAAGTCACTGTTTCACTTCACAAATGTCAAAGAACAGTCATCAGAGTGTGAAAGTTACATTTCACGGCGTCTGCTCTGATGGTGTCTCAGTCCATGAAGGATCCTGGGGGAGGCAAAGCTGCCGCCAATGTGAGAGGTGCCATTAAGGACGTTAATGCTCCTCCCTGCTGGTATTCTGGTCTGAAAGGCATCTCTTGTCCATCCTAGGACAAGCCAGCACAGGTGAGAAGGGTGCACGCGGCCCTGGAGACTGAAATCTTTCTTGCTGATACGCTGCCATCAAGGAAGTTGCGCTGTCCTGCTTTCCCACCCAGTGATTCACTCTACAAATCCCTGGCCTTTCTGTTGGGATTGCCACCAGGAGAGCTAACCTCTGTTSTATTTACCCTTTTGCAAGTTGATAATGTTTCTACAAAGTTAGTGATACTAACTACACTCAGGGAGAGGTTAAGGAACATAGCAACAACAATAAAAATTACTAACACGGGTGTTTGGCAGTAAACCGAGTAGCAACTGTGGCATTTTTCATTTTATAGTACTCTAGTCATCYTATATTTAGACTGAGATCATGAGTTCATTCACGGGAGCCCAGCAGTAGTCATCAGGTGGTGGTGAACACTGTCATCACTGCAGACTTTCAGACATTTCAAATATGTGCCAGAGCTGAAGAGCTGCATTGCACCGGCCCCGCTCTTCATGTCAGCGGTGCAATTAACCGTTTAAACCACACAGTCGTGAGGCAGAGAACAGGGTTACCTATCCCCGTAGAGATGAGGAGTCCAAGACAAAGGTTGTAGCCCAGCTGACTGAAAGACGCCTGTAATTTTGTCTATCTAGCTTCAGTCATGCAAAGTCAGCCCTTCAGGGTGCCAMGCGCCTCAGTCCACCTGAAACCCATGGCAGATGGCCCGCTAGATATGATTGTATGGCCTTCAAAGAGCGGCCCCGGGACCACCCCAGGGCCCTGCTTGCCTGCTGCATAGACAGCAGGCTCCCAAAGACACGTTCAGGTGTGGTTGCCTCTTGTGCCTAAAAACAGGCCTGACCCGGGTCGCGGCTCCCCACGGCAGGCACTGCCAGGCGTGCTCAGGCAGGCGTCCGCGCCGTTCCCAGCCCTCCGGCACTGCACGCAACGGAGCTCAGGAAGGAAGCTCTGCACATGGCCACTATGAAGATGGCTCTCCCTGATAAGTACTGACCTGGGCGTTCTGGAACACCATGTCAAATTTGCCTTTTTTTTTTTTTTTAATTTTTTTTTTTGTATTTCCTGGTGAATTTTAAGACTACTTTAAACTTTACTACTGGTAAGTACAAAAGGGATGATGGCATTTTCAACCTAAGGGATTATACTTACATGCATTTCCTTTTTATTTTCTCAAGTTTCCCATCCTATTGTCTATTGCTGTTGATAGAACTGTGGTAGGCCAGACACTAATGTTTAATTAAACTTCTAATTGTTGCAATATGGCTCTGTGAGTAAACTGCATAGCTGTTGTTAGGCTCCTTACCATCTTCACAAACGAGGAAAGTATCACCACCTCTCCAGCAGTGAATAACAGCATCCTAAAATACATCAAGAAATTATCCTTACGCGGGCTCTAAGGATGCTCTACTGAAGTTCCAGCCAAGTTTGTGGTTTGGTGTAATGTTCATCCGTTTTAGCTAAATGCAGCAGTCGGCATTAGTCCCAGTGCTCTTTTCTATCTAAACCATGGGATCACCATGTGGTATAAGGTAGCCGTGACATTTGATCCCAGAAGTGAAGACATTTTATTGGTTGGTTTGAGATTCCTCAGTAGAAAAAAATACATATATATGTGTACATCGTTGTTGTTGCATATTTGTAAGTTTATTTTCAGATAAATTTGGATAGAATTAATGGGAAGTTTTAATTTATGTCCATAAGTATTAGGATATCCACTAATAGGTCTGAATATCAGCTCTTCTCATTTGGGTTGAGTGTTGGGCTTCAGAGGATAGAGGCCTCAAATCAACAAGAATTCTAGGGTGAAACTGTTTTTTTTTTTTTTTTTTCTCTACCATGCTAAAACTTAGTAAACTTCTTATATTAATGAATTACAGAATCACAGAATGGTTGAAGTTGGAAGAGCTCTCTGGGGATCATCTAGTCCAACCCCCCTGCTCCAGCAGGGACACCCAGAGCACAGGGCGCAGGGCGGCATCCAGGCAGGTTTTGAAGATCTCCAGAGAAGGAGACTCCACAACCTCCCTGGGCAGCCTGTTCCAGGGCTCCTGCCACTCTCTCAGTGAAGAAGTTCTTCCTCTCTCATATGGAGATGGAACTTCCTGTGTTTCCCTTACTATGAAACCTCTGTAGTTCTGTTTTGAGCAACAACAAAATTACCTAGGTGAGGATAAGTAACATCATGACTTTGTACTTTAGCTAGAAAAGCTTGGTTAGAAAGTTTCATGTACAGAACAGTGTCCTCTTGGAGCACTGTTTTATCAGCTGACTGAACCTTGTATGAAATCTAACAACTATATATTTTAACCTGCAGCATGTTTACACTTTTAATATCACATAAGTGCATGATGTACTTACAGGAAAAGGCAAAGTCTATTTTAAACACTGAAGCCTACATCGCACATTGTGACTAGTGCTAATTTGCTTGAACTTTTATGGTAAACTGCAAACTGGTTTTGCTTTGAGAAGAAGGCTGTGGGATTGGCATTTGCAAACAAATCTTTAAAACCATTGTGTTATTGAAACAGATTAGTCAGGTAAATTTTCAGTAAAAGACAAAGCACCTTTTCTAAGTCCTAACTGTACATGCAGAAAAGTGAAATGCAGACCGGCATACACTGAGGGACATTCTGTATGTTTAAGCTACAGGATCCTGCGTTATGGCTTATGAAACACATGAGCTGCATCAACAATTTTTGTTGGTGCTGTGTGGCTGTTTTGAATACAAGAATCAGCTGATTTCAATTTTCATGCTGGCATCTCCAAGCATTTGTCTTCATTTGGTATTTAAAATTCAATAGGAAAACACAATCAACTGTCTTAGAAGTTACAGCATTAGTTTACAAGCCTTTTAGCGCTAGCAAGGGGGCCTTAAACAAAAGGTTCTTTTTGAATTTTTTCAATATTAATATGATAGCAAAAAGAGAACCCATTGTGTTCTCATTATAAACGACATTTTGGTAACTTTGGGATCTTGCATTTTTAACACTATGTATGCCAAATGAAAAAGATTAAATCAAAACATCAGAAATATACAACTGGTGATGTATTTTACATATTATTTACTTGAATATCCTGTGCAAGGGATTAAATGAGCGATAGTTAAGCTCAAATAGGCATGTCAACTGAAAGCATAGCTGAAAAGAAAAGCACTGAAAATGGAGCACAGAGTTACACAAGATTAAGCTGACTAATTTGCTGATTCAGTTTTGCCTTTGTTTTTCAGTTTTGTCATGCAAGATCAAGAGTCATGCAGACAACYGCGCAGTGGCATTCCAGGCTCCCAGAACAACAACAAGCAACGGGCTGTTCTGAAACCTTTATAACCACCAAGAGGAAATCAGAGAAAAACATTAACGAGCAGCAAGAGGCACCAGGTTAATGGCAGGGAAGGGATGCTGTCGTGTTGTTGTAGGTGTGCTAAATTTCACAGTTTTACTSCATTCCGATTGTGTATTGGATGTGCTCATTCAAGAATCCTTACTCCAGATCACAGGAAAATAATACTGACTGTATCAGGACAGATTCCGAACTCTAAAAATATCTACAGAAAATAAAAACTCAGCAGTGTATTCTTCTAGAGTGACCATATTTTTGAGAGTTCAGAAAGGTCACACTCTTATGAAAGCTGCTTGCTGAGAAAACAGTCAGCAGATTCTCTGGGTATATTTGGATTTGGGCAAATTTAGCCCTTTCCTGCAGTGCGAGTGGGGGACAGCTCATAGCTGAGACAGTCACACGAGGAACTASAACTACTATCCCAGGAATATCCACTTGCCATGTCAGTGAGGATGAACACTGACATGGTGGAAACCTGTGCGATGGTTTTCCTGCTTTCCAGATCCTGAACAAACTCCTAGAGGTTTTTTGGAAAGAGCAGGACAGATACACTTGGCAGGAAGAAGGAGATTAAAGTGTGGGTTAGCATGAGAGGAGATCATGCAATCACAAAGTGCAAGATGAAGACAACTGGTGTGCAGTTGTTCTCTGTGGCAAAAAGCAAGAGCAATACAAGTCCTTTCAAAGAAAATAATTAGAAGGAGTTGAACACATTTTTAGCATGAAAAATAGCAATGACTAAAATCAGAGATATTGTGAAAATGAACATGTTGCAGGGCAGCTGTCATAGCAGCCTCTCCAAAGAAAAAGAAAGAAAAGAAGAAATAATGCCCTAACCTGAACTGCAAACATTTCAATATTTTCAGTTTCCCTCTGTGAACGGTATGGCTATGTCCTTATCCAAGCACATCTCCTAGTTCAACCTAAGCTGCTAAATGTAAATTGGTGGCAGCATGCATCTTGTCTGCAAAAAAACTGGGGATGCAGGCCAAAACGAGCCTGGGAAACAGTTAGAGAAATAAATAAAGACTCTGCAGACCTGAGATCGGGTCCTTGTGTTGCCTCTTACTGCTGAGAGATGGCATTTGATCACTACGTGTATCATTTCTCTGTCTGTGGAATGCAGACAATTACATTTATTTTYTGAGTAAAAGCGCACTGGGCTTCCCAGCTGAGTAGCGCTGTATTAGAACTAAGTATTCTTATTGTATGTTTTATTATCATACTTCCAAAAAATAGCTGAAGGATAAGAAGGGCTCTCAGTCCAAAAACAGTTTCATCAGCATTTTATTGGATAAACAAAAAGGATTGGCAGGCAACAAAAAGGACTGCTTTCTACCAGTTTTTCGTGATATAAAGGAAAAAGTTCTG
>NW_020454261.1:1597687-1676896 GCF_003342845.1 Nothoprocta perdicaria
ATCTAGTGGCAGAAAAGGGACTGTGACCCCCCTGTGCTAAACAGATATATAAAAGTCATTTGTGGCTTTACACAAGCTTTTCTAAGGCAGAGTCCTGCAAACATGCACATGTACGGGCCTACTGACTTGAAGCTCAAAAGCTGGTTTATAGTGTTGACTGAACATACTGAGCTCTTCATTTCTTAATTACCTAAATGGCATCTCGTTAGAGAAATGTTGGAAATAAATCTACATATGTTAGATATTATAAGAAAGGCCCTTGCAACCACTCAGCTTACTAGCACATCTGTGTTTCCTTTATATAAGCCTCTATTTTCAAGGGTTCATAACATAAGTCAAAAATAATTATTGTCAACTTGAACTTAGCATAGGAAATTTTCAGCTGCGGAGCAATGTCCTATTTTTTTAAGGAGATCAGTTTGTTTTTATGATGCATAAGACCTGAAATAACTTGAGGCATACCTGTTTTAATACTCATGGAGTTGCCATCAAAYGAAATAGGCTTGATTTTAAAACTATGTCTCTTGTCTTAAAACTTGTCTCTTAATACAGACATTTAATTGAGTCATTGGGTCCTATTAAACCGCAGAAGGCTGACAAACATCCAGAAGTTTTGGGGAATTGATTTTGCCACAAAGATCTAATCTCCACTGGATCTCTGCTCATACTATGCTGAAGGAAATGAAGAGGTTCAGAATTTCAGTGCAGAAGTCAGCCATTTCAGGCCTTGTTTCTCAGYAGTCATTTCTTTCTGCTTATGCTCATCTTAGACCCCGGCTTTCTGTTTCCCAAGCTAACCAGCTGCCCATTGACTACAGTAAAGGGAATGAGGCTCACAGAATCATCTGCCTGCCTATCCTGTCCCAGTGCTGTTTTTAACCCATCACTAATCACACCAAATTTGAAGAAAGGCAAGAAAATGTCAAATTTCCTCAGCTGCTACCTCTTTCCTCTATAGGAAGATAAAAATGAGCAGAAGAAAGCAGTATTTTTGTCCCCATGGACAAAAAAGATGCCATCTCATCTTGGTCTTTATCAAGATGAATATGGGAGGAAAGTCTATATATGTCCCAATCATGGGAGAAGTTTCAGTGACAGTTTGTACCTCCCCAGATACTGCAGTCAAGACACAAACTCATAGGAAATGAGGTTTTCTTTATGCCACCATCACTTGCTTGCTTGCTGATGGAGGTATTCYATTTTATGCCCGCAAGAAAATCTAGGAGGACTAAGACATGAAAAAGTAAGTCCTGTTTCAAAACCAAACAGAAATATCCAGGTTAATAGCTTCATACTTTTCAAAGGATGATTGTTTGATTCTGGTCTCATGCTTATTTAGACATCGTGGGCTTTAAAAGGAAAAAATATGCATAGYCATGTGACAAAGTAAACACACCAAAGGGAGATATATTCATTTTTCAGATCAGCCTCAGTGATTCACCCTTTGSGCTAGGTTGGAGGGCTCTGTGGTCAACCATTCCCCTCAAGGGAAGACAAGAGGCTCAAAGTCACACACTGCTGTGATCCTCAAGTAGAGAGCAGTGACCACTGCCTCAGGTGCAAAGAAAACTTGAGCTTTAACTGTCAATATTGTTGTTGCAGTRGGTTCGAGTCGGGCAATCTAAACATAGCCTCTTGTGGTTCAATGAAACACAGTAAAAACCTTAAAACAAGAGCACTCACCATTCAGAGGCTGAATAAACAAAAGCATATTTGGACAACTGTGCACTGTTCAACGTTTTACATCACAGAAAACAGAGTCCCTCCTCTTTCAAGCCCCCGCACAAATCTTGCCATAGATTTTTCAGGTTCATCTCAGCGATTTGTGGTTCTCAAAGTTAAAACAACATCAGTTAACAGATTTAGAGGAACTGAAAGGAGCTACAAAGTGTCCTTTTTTTCTCTCACATTCAGCTTTGATATCTATGAAAACAAAGCAAAATGCTAGTGTTTGCTCCRGTACTTGCACAGGAAGCCAATATTATGGAAGGGTTTACTGATCTATTGGATTTATTGATCCTTGCAAGGATAACTCAGTTAGACCTTTCTTGAAAAGTGCCTCTGTAATAACATCCAGAATGGCATTAAGCACAGGAAATAAACACTGTCAGATATTGCAGTGGATTAAAACTATGTTTTTGGTGGGTTTTTTTTTTTTTTTTTTTGGACATATTTTTTTTCCCACAGATTTTAGTCTATATGCAAGATTTTCTTTCTTACACTATAAACCTTTTTTCTTAGTTTTGTCTTCTTACCGATTCCATAATGAATCTCTTGAGGAAAAACTCGAAAGCCTGGAAGCTGAAGATCTCATGTCTCATCTGTCACAACCAGGAAACTACCTAGATAAGGAGAAAAAGTGATGCAAGTAAATAAAATTGACTACATTTATGGGATTGGAAAGGTTGCTTATCATGACAGCCTGAAACAATGTCCACAGACGATAAATTCTTCCATGATGACAATTTGTCATATATGTTGTTTACTAGATTTGATATTGTGAATTTCATTCTAGTAAACAGACCCATTAGAAATCTGCTGAGAATAACACCTTGTTAAAAATTGCTACATGAGACTTTCTTTTAGCTGACTGGGAAAACTCTGTTCATAAAACCGAATGTGGCAACTATTCACTGAGCTGTATTATATGCAGAGCTGGTAACACTGCCTATTCAAGTTGTCTGACACTTCCCATTAGGAGCCCCTGTTTTCAGATATAACTTCAGTTTAAGCATTCAGGCTGAAAATTTCCRTGTCAGATGTGCATCAAACTAACTGATGTGTTTTTCAGGATGGAGATTGGACTTGAAAAATCAAGAGACTGGGAACAAAAAATGGCCTGATAGAAATAAATTCTGTTCATAGAAGAAGGGAGTAGTTTCGGAGGAGACTGTCATASCAGGACGTAGACAAGCAATGACCTTCCAAGTGTGTGAAGTACCACTGTACTTAGGCCACTTGATCCATTTCCATTTGAGCTAGCAACTTAATTCCATCAGGAAAAGTGTCAGTTCCACCAGGAAAAGGGTATCTCCTCTTCTATGAGCCTTTTTTTTTTTTTTTTTTTTTTTTTTTTGATTCCTTAAGAGAGAAGTCTGGCTACTTCTGTTGACCTATTTCCCTAGAGACTGCTCTACTTTGTTTATGGGTTTTGTCCTGTTTGTTTTATGTTTCCAAATTTGTCATGTGGGTCTGGAGGTCTGCCAGGCCTTAACACTGAAAATAACATAGAATAATCCCAGTCTTCCAAACATATGGCATTCAATTAAAATTGCAACATTTAAGGTTTTGGATGGAGTGTTACTATCCTCCTTTTTTCCTTCTGTTTCTGAGCCTTTAGGATATGCTCAAGTGATGTTGTTAAGATCTCTTTTGACATTAGGAGGGTTAGAAATCTCTTTAACCAACAGAACAGCTTTCAGATTTTTATATGCTGGATATAAAGCAGGTGAGACTAGAGGTGTGCTACTTGTGAGGTGTGTCCTTGGATATGAAGGCAAACATGCAAAAGGAAAAGTATTTATTTTCTACACTGAATATACTACTTTAATATTATATTACATGCAGGAAAGGAGCTTTAAAAGATGATCTGGGCACTGTGTGCTTTCCATGGACCAAGAAAGGTCTCCACAAGMAGACAATCAAATATCATAGTCTTGGCATAGTTACTGCCAAGCCAGGATCTGATGAACCCATGACATGTCAGTTTGTTGTTTAACATTATAGCAGGCCTGTTCTTTCTAGTGATATCCATCTCCTTAGTTGCCTTCATGATTATATGTTTCAAATCAGATCAAAACATAGTTAAAAAAGAAAAAAATAAAATAGCTCATTGCTTTCTAAATCAAATGCTGACCCAGGTACACAAGTAACTATAATTTACATTAGATTACATTTTGATTTGCATTGGATTCAACTCCCTGTCTTGGTGACCTTGGACAAGTTGGGCAGGCGACAAATTCCTCAGTCCTTGAGCCCACTCCTTTAGTGGGTCTCTCGGAGCTAAATACAGCGTTCAGGAAACCCTAGCCCAGGACCTTTGTAGAATTTAGCTTGTGTCAAGGAGGCTTCTTGCCTTTCTGTTTCAGAAAAGTGTTTTCAGGTGTTTTCACCTGAAAAAAAGTAAAAAACGGTGCCCCCCAAGTTCCCCGGCAATGTGAGGATAAGGGTATCAGATTTATGTAAAGGGCTCACACAYGACACTATGAGTGGGAACAAGGAGTGAATAGGAATACAAAAACCCCAGAAAGGATAAAGAACAATGAAAAACCAAGGAAATATGATTACTTTTTTACCTAGAGACTCCTACACCTGAAAAGTGAAAGACTGGCAGRGGCTTAAGTAAGAGAAAGAAGCCTAACTAAGAACACAATGACCTTAGAATACACATTAAAGCTGGGTATCAATTCATCAGATGTATTAATAAAACAGTAGATTCTATTAGGCCTCAGACAATAAATGTATTTATTTTCATGTCTAATTGTAAAAAGATGTAATACTGAATTAATTGGTACTAAGTGCTGTATTAATCCTAGTTCTTAACTAAAAGTATGATGAGTTGAATTCCTGTATTTTTAAGCTTTTATAACTGGTAAAATCATATAGAAAGCTAATGAATTCTCCAAGTTGAATAAAAGAATTGCCAAGTATATTGAATAATAGTCAAGAAGAAAAGCTATGCAGGGATTCTGTAGAAGAGAGGAGATCAGCAACTGTTTTTGCACTCCTTAATTACCCACCTTGGATATTGCCCATACTCTGTGTGATTTCATGCATMAAGTCAGTCATTTAACGGCCTATTTTGGTTTGCTTTTTGTTTTGGAGTTCTCTTTTTTTTTAGCTCGCTTTTTTATGGAGTACACAACCTGAGCAATAACAATATAAGTACATATTTTGCATGTCTAATGAATATTTTAGTACAAATATTAACCAGCTGTTTTCATGAGTGTTTGAACTGGAGTTAACCTAACTCAAAAAACTCAAACAAGCAGAAGTTAATATTGTTTCTACAGTCACTGATGTAGCAATAATGGTAGTTGTGCACCACATGCTGAAAATCAACTCCCTTTATGTCCAAACAATAGTGTGAATCACAGAATTCTGACCTTGATACACAAATGTGATCATGTAGTAATTATAGCTCTTGTGCTTTCTGTATAAACAGACTACTTCTTCTCTAAATGCTGTAGGGTATTACTTCATTCTGCAATTTAAGGCAAATGACTGATTATCTTTCAAGAAGTTTTAACATAATATAGGTAGAATAAAACCTTATTTCCTGCAAATGAAAAAATAAGCTCCTTATTTGAACTATAGGGAATATACTTACTGTTCTATCTGAATTTCACTGAAAGCATAGCTTATACATTTAAAGATTATCTTCAAAATCAGATTTTTCAAAGATCTTTGAAGCTATTTTCATGGCCAAAACATAGAACTGAGTTCCTCAGTCCATGTCGTAACAGACGTATTCTTGAACTATGCTGAGATTAAAGACAATATCTTTAATTTTATGCCAAAATCTGTTGTAGCTTTGTTTTGTTTGTGTCTCTTTTGGTATCATCCAAACAGGATGTAACAAACATATGTTCTTCAGCTTCGCCCTAATCCATGATTTGGATAGCACTGTTGGGATGTGTTCTATCATACTGCAGTGAAGCAAATCTGAAGATATTTGTCTGTGGACAAATCACCCCAGACCTGATTTTAATAAATCCCAGGTAACAAGAGCTTCCTCATGACCTCATATGTTAGTTGTTTTCTCAGCACCATCCAAGTACTAGCATATACATGGGCACTAGCTGAATACTTAAAGAAGGAAGAATGAATCATTAAATTCTGCTAATCAGAACAGTACATATGTTTCTTTGATAAACAGTCTGTTTTATCCCACATGTCCATGCATTGCTGTCATGACAAGAGGATTGAATGGGTTTTTAGGTGTTGCCATGCTTGCCCCTATGGAATCCAAGAGCAAAATGAGTTCCCAAGCCACTGCCTGACCTGAGAGCTCAAGGCAAGGGATGGTAGTGCTCATCAAAAGCCATGTCTCGTTGGTGGCCACGAGGAACAGATTCATGCTCCAATCTGTATGGCTTTCTKTTTCATCTCATGTGTGTGTGTTTTTTAGTGTGTGTTTACATGACTTACTGGATGCTTAGATGATCGCCTGCTAACCAGCTGCTCTCTTCAGGTTTTATAACTGCCCSGTTCAATTTCTGCTTGTTTTACCAGCAGTAATTCTGTTTCCTTACAAGYTGCGGATTAAAATGTTGAATGGCACAGAGCCCAGAAGTGACCCAAAAGATATCACTGATATTCTCATGATGATGAGTCTCAATTTATAGCATTTTTTAAGAAATGTCAAGAGAATTTGCTTGAGACAAAATCTATTATCCTTAATTTCATGGTGAATGGCCTGATAAACTTTTCTGTTATCTTTTTAGGAATAGTGGCTGGAATTAACCATTCTAATATTTTGCACTGGATTGATGTCAGCTTGACTATTAATCTTCAAGTCATTCCATCAAACTTTTAAACTTTTTGGCAATGTATTAGCTTTCTTCCATTCATCTGGAAACACCTAAATTAGCTTTAAAAAATCAGATAGTTTCTTGGACAGTGTTCTGACAAATAACAACCAATTAAAAATGAATCTAGCTTTAAGAGATGACATTACAGTTAGAATGGAAACAGTGCTCTCTTCTTGTGATATGATATTTAAGCTCTGCAAAGCACTGTAGAATAGCTGTGCTGGACAGACAAAGTCTATTTTTTTTTGTTTTTTTTTTTTTTCTTTTCCAACATATTTGCTTCAGAAAATACTAAGAGCTTACAGTTTTGTAGTATGTTACCACTGTACAATGCTGTAACACATCCCTCTAGAATATCAGAGAGTAAAACTGTACTTTTTTCATACGTTTTGTAGTCTTGTTCAAAGGTGAATTTTCTTTAAGACTCAGATATAGGAGTCCTAAAGAGAGACTCCTCTTCTAGGAGAAGTATTTTGGAAGTTTTTAGGAACTCTCTAGTGTGTGAAGACTGTCTTTTCTAACAGTTTCAGTATGATGGTAGTGTGACTTAAATCTCCTTGGATGTACTTAAGAGTGACCTTTTTAACACTTCTTACTATATCCATCAACTGTTTCTTTGGCTCAGGAAAGAGTTTTCATTTTGCTGGAGGCAGCAGCTACTAATCAGGATGTATGTCCCCTGTGTTAGAGGTCTGAAAAGCTTTCATTGATCTTGTCAATTGTATTTTTTTTATATATGATGACAAGGCTGCCATTGTAGGCCAAAATGCTAAGTTACTTGCAATCCCCCTCTGAGGTCTGTGAGGAGCTAATGAAACATCGGACGGTTGCCTGCCTTCTCTGTAAGGCTGGGGACTGTTTAATGATTTACTCTGGATGGAGCATAAAGCAAAAAGCCTGCACATGGTATATGGAGAAGAGGTTAATAGCATAACCTGAATGTTTCATGAAGTGTCCTTGTCCTTTCCTCCACTCTTTCTCAATGGCCTCTGATTGTAGGCCGAATTCAACATTTGTAATTTACTGAATGTATTGATAGGAAGGAGATAATATAAAAACTAGAGGCAACTAAACCTGGAGTAGCTGTGTTAAAGATAAACCCCTTTCTGCATGAAAAATCTGATGCATTTGAAATTTCCATGTCCTTCCCACAGTGGCTTTTCTCCTCTGGGAGGGCAACTCCTAAGCAAATTAAGTAGACACCTTTTCTTTCTAACTGCCATTGATTATTTAGGCACTAACAAGGTCTCTCACATTGTCCTTGTGTGTGAACACCTGACAGAAGTTAGTATTTTTTTCCTTCTAAATGGATCATTGCTAATTCTCCTCCAGAGATGAGTCTCACACAGATGGTCTGTGGCAGAGCCAGGAGTGAGACCCCAATACGCTCATTTTCAGTCTGGTTTCTCAATTGCAAAGCCAAGCTTTGATCACAGGAATGTTTCCACAGTCCTGGTGCTACTCTGCCCTTCAAACCGCTGTGGCTTTCATGTCTTCACCTTCAATGTGTGCCAAGCAGTACTGCACTTTTGCTTAGGATCCCAGTGAAAATGTCACATCTTCTGGCTGGTATCTCACCATTTGCTATTCTGTCCTTCAGAGTGCAGTGAAGTGTGGAATGGTCAAAGCATCTCTCCAGAATATCCAAAAATACAAGAGACATACAAACACAACAAAACAACATGTCCCTAAATATCCTCTTCTTTTGTTCTTCACGTCTATCCCTGTACTGAGTCATGTACAGTTCCATGAACATTTACTCTGAAGTGATAGTATTTATAAAGTAAAATAAGATTAACTCTAAGTAAGTAACAGACTGAATCTTTGAAAATTGATCTGAACTCATTCCACATAAATAGGGTTCTTTACATCCACATTAGTGAGCTCTGACTCAACTTTAAGACCATAAAAATGGCATGTATTTGGCAAAGTGTCATTGGCCTGTTCATCCTCAGCCTCCTTTATAGTTACTGATGATTCAGTCAATACAGTCAACTGAAACGACGTTGCAGCTCACTTCCTCCTATAAAGGTAGGTGTTTAAAACAGAGATACTAAAGCAGATAGATTTAAATGTTGTAAGAATCACAGCCTAACCTGTCTTTTATTTCTACTGGCTGAAAGAGAGCATAGGGTGGGGAGCCCAGAGGTAGCCACCTATCCTGAGCATGCTGAATTTCACCTTAAGTGCCTTGAGGCTGAGGCTTCAATATTTGCCATGGGCACATACAAGTTGTTGCTCTTATTCTCTATTCCAAAGAAGAAAAGAAAGAGAAGAAAGTTAAGAAATGAAATGGTTAATGGATGCTTCCAAGAAATTATATCTATTGAGTGTAGTACCACAGATGCTGCCATACTTGCCACTGGCAATCTAATGGGAAGTTATAATGACCTTACATTCTTCTGGATAAAAGAAGTTACACAAATGCAATTCTGTAAAATTATATGACATAATACACATTTTACAAACTTGTATTAAGCTATTAAGCTATGTTAATAGCTTAATTAACCTATATTAATAGCTATTAAGCTACTATTATTAACCTATATTAAGCTATTAAGCTGTAAGTTTCTTTTACAAATTTACTGTTTATGATCTTGTAAATAGCTAAATATAAACTTGTATTATGCAAAGAATGATGCAGCTGAAAATAATCTTCCTCGCTCCCCCTTTTTTTTTTCCAGTTTTGTTTGTATTAGTTTCCTGATCAAGCTCACTTGATGTCCTTCCATTGCCTGTTTAGGTGACAAAATGAATTTATCCCATGAGAGAAGCAATTGAGCCACATAACTTTGAGGAACTGAGCTTGAGTTTCTCCAGGTCCTGATATTATTTATAGATACTGAAAAGCTTGCACATTACCCTCACTAAATCTCTCCTATTGTTTAAAAAGTCACTTCAGAAAGAAATTAATGTGATTATTAGGTGGCTGAACTAACGACTGTCTAATATCCCAGCAAGTAATAGTGAGATGATTATTTGGGGCACACTCAGATGTGGCTGGCCCACATTATACAAAAAGGAGGTGTGAATGATGGGAATCTCTAGACTTCTTTCCCCCCTGCAGCTGCAGAGTTGAGCTGCCTGTTCAGTGAATACTTGCCAAGTGTCAATGTTAAAAAAATAAAAAGAGAAAAAGAAAGACAGAAAAAGACAACTATTTCAAGGAGCAATTATCTAAATGAGCTGGAGAAACCTGAGATGAYTAAGCTCCCAATCTCTGGAGAATTTGTTCTGAGCAGTTTGATGAATTTTAAAATGATACTGCATTCTGGGTTTTAAAAAGATAGCCTTGCAGTTCTTTTTTGACTTTAGGCAATTGTTGTTAAGTCCATTTTTTACAAAACATAAGGAAGCTAAGTTAGTGCAGCTTAGAAGCATCAAATGTTGTAGAGTTGCCAGGTGTCTGAAGCAAGGCTAGACTGCAGGTGTGTGATACAGTCGGCTTGGTACATGGGGAAATGGATCTTTTTAGCCATGTTTTATGGATGTTTTCCTTTAGGATCAGCAAATAAAATTAGCCCAAAGAAAAAGTTTTGCTGTTTCTAGTACTATCAGTGGTGATTTATGCAGCTTTACTTTCCTTCCTCTGTTAATTTGATGATCTTAAAATTGTTTAAAAAAGGGCATCTCAGATTGAAAAACAAGAACAAGAGAAAACAGCAACAGGAAACTTCAGTCCCAGTCGTCAATTTATAGTTTTTGGTCTGTTTATTCAGTGAATTGTGCTATAAGTGTAAACATTTAAGTACTCGAGGTTACAGTCATAAACAAATCTAGCACTGAAACATCAAACATAAGTGTTCAGTTTTAGGTGCCTCACTACCTGGGGGAATTCAAAACCCTGAGTCAGCTGCCACTATTTCTCTGTCGCCCACATCTGAGAGGTTGGACCCTTAAAAGCAGTCACAGAAGAAAGAACGGTGATAAAAGAGTCCAACCACCTATTGAAAAACACAAAAAGTCACAGAGTGAACTTTATTCCCAATTTTCAGATGTTCAAAGTTACGTATCTTTGCGGCAAACTTTTAATCATGCACCTGCTCCTGGAATTAGGAAGCTTAAAGTCAATCCTTACTACCTTGTAAAAATGTAATACCCCCTTTTCTGTCTGAACAATCGATGGAATTATGTGTGTTGTGGAGGCTCCATGCTCAGTTCTTCTTGTCCTTATCAGAAACTGGCTGGATATTTCTCTGAAGGAGAGCTGCTTATGTTTCTTGCAAAAAGATATCTTCAGCTATCACATGGAAATACTATGGGCTCAGTAGCCATACAAAGGCCAAATCATTTTTAAAATCAAACTGAGTTCTCGTGTTCAATAGTATTTTGTGGCCATTTGCCTTCTTGTAGGCCCCTACGACCACTTCTGCAAGACAATCTAGCTGAATCTGTGCATATAAAAAACAGAAATAAACGACAGACATTGTGAATCTTAGATTTTTCCAGAGAATCTCTATTCAAATTTAATTCAGTAAGTCTTGTAAACAGCTTCTACTTCTAAGATAGACAAGGTTAATAGGATAAATGAGGCCAAATTTCTTTACACCAAATGTGCTGTTTGCTTCAAAAAACAATACAACAAYCAGTACAATTATTAATGCACAAATATCTTGGTAGCTTAAAAATGTTGAAATACCACATATCTACCCTTTAGTACTTAAAAGAGCCTGATCTGCTTAGTTCATTCCAGAGCGAACCTATTTCCTTTTTGGGAAGAAACCCCAAATATCTTATTTGTTCTTGATATGAGTAAGAAAGAACAAACAGAAACATATTTTCTCCTGATAAATGCTGTTGAAATCAGAGGGTGTTTTCTTCTCAGGGAAAACGCAGCTTGCCAGCATTCATGTGGATGGTGCTGGTCACTGAGGCCCCTCTTCCTTCCTTATGTGATATTTGTAGGAATCAGAGCAAAGCCCACTGCAGTTTCCATCTAGAGTAGAAACTGAACAAGGCAGTTTGGTTATAGCACTTGTGATTAACTTTCCATTCCTGCTAAACTTGCTAAATCAATTTATGCTGCAAGTGCTGTGAGATCCATGCAGTAACCGGCATGCGCAGGTTTGCAAGAACACCAAGAGAGGATTTAAGAACTCCTGCAGTTCCCAAAGCAAGTTTTCCCATTGCTGGCAGAGCTGAGAATGCTCAGCTGCCTTTGGACTTGTGCTGCCTGCTGAATTCAATGCTTGTGTATAACAAAGGGCAAATGTCTCTTGCAACTTTTCCCACAGGTGGTGTGAACACAGTGCCTCTGTCCCATGCAAATTTTCTTTTTTCCCACAGGAAAACAAGAAAAGGCCTTTCCTTCGGGGAAGAGGAAGGCAAAGGATATGAACCGTCTCTTTCTTCGGCCTGCTTTCACAAAATGTATAGGAGCACTTCAAGACCTCTGTTTCCTCCCTCAGGTTTGGCTGAGATGGGCTCGACATCAAAGGGGCCATGTGCCCATCTATTGCACTTCCTTCAGCCTCATTCAGAGGATCACAGAATCCCTGAGGGTGGAAGGGACCTTTGGAGATCATCTAGTCCAACTCCCTGTGATTCACCTAGAGCACGTTGCACAGGATCCCGTAGAGGTGTGTTAAGACACCAAGCTGCAAATAAGGCAGTGTTCTCGGTAACACATTATTCAAACTCCATTGGAGTGATGTAAATGTCCATGTTTCAAGCTCTCCTTCCTCCACAACATAAAACACAACACAAAAAACACTTCCTTCCTCTCCCATAAAAGAAATCATTCCCTTCAGTGTTCAGCAAGATGAAAAAGTGTTTTCTAAGACCCCTTATTTTCCTTAGGATTAGGCTCAACCTGGTCTCGTTGGTTGAGGTCACGTAGGCTTTTGTGCCTGATCTGTCTAATGGGACATTCACTGTGGGAGTTTATTTACTGGTCTTATTTTCTTGCTCAGCTTGCAGAGATTGAAGAGTTTTGCTTAGGAAATCACTGTATGAGTCACAGAGGATATGGGCCCAGAGCACATGAGTCTTTTGTAGGCCCCAGCTCTTCCTTCTCTTCCAGAGAAGAAGCTCCTTAGACAAAATGTAGTAATCTTAAAATGGGCAGAATTAATCTTAGAAAATATCCTTGGAGCAAGGATAATTACTCTGTGACTTGAGTAAGATCTCTACAGCCTTACTGTTCCCTGCTCTCAAAGGCACCAGAAGCAAAGAAGCATGGGAGATGGTGATATACTGTGCACATATATGTGTACACTATCTTATAGGGGAAGCAGCAAAATTACTATTTTGAGTTTCCTTGAAACTCTGGAAAGAAAAACATAAATCACAGTAGTCCAGTGATTTCTCTAATTCAGACCAGGTGCCAGATATGCTGTTTTATGGCTAGCTATACAGGAGCACAAAAAAAATGACTTAAAATCACCTTTCATCCTTGTTCCTGCTGTTTCTGGGGCCCTTTAAGTCTAACATTCTCAACAGTAAGGAAATTGGTTTCAACTGAGCCCAATCACATTTGTCTGTCTAGGTGGTGAGAACAAATACCAGCTGTAGATCATCTCTTGTGTCAGAAGTAGATTTTAACCCCATCCTGGTCAACACAGGAGTGCAACAGTTCCTTTTCAACTACAGTTTTATAAGTATAAAAAGAAAGAGAGGTCAAGTTTAAATGACACATGAGATCTGGGCTTGTGGCTGCAAACTAGTTTATCATTAATTAAATCTGGAGTCAGATTATCACATTAATCCAGGAAAAGTATAAGATCAGAACCATTGGATTCTGTTCTTATACGGAATCTGAAGTTGATAATAACTTAAAAGCTGAACATTTAATATAGATTTATGGCACTCATTAGACTTAATAAAATATCTTGAAAAAATGTTTTACTTAGGTATAGATCTTCTTTGTCCATGAAATATAGATAACTACAGAATTGTAGCAATTTCTGATCGTGATAAGCTTTGCTGAGTATTCAGCTCCTAATTGTGAGCAAGGAGAAAAGGACACCTGCTGAAATACTGAATTATTAATGGAAATGCAACAAAGACCTGCCTCTGATCAGATGGACAGAGCCAGCATGCTGCATTAATAGAGAATACAGTCTTCCATATTTTATGAGAGATTTATCTAATGATGATTACATTATTAAGCATATTAATTTGGATGAATGCTAACTTATACAGAAGGAAAGTAGCAATATAGTAACTTATATTATAAACCTATGAGTTCTGTAATGCTGGCATAGGTTTTAATTATCCACAAAAAAATACTGCACTGTATCCACAGAATCCAATTTGTAATTGGATTATACTACTATAGGTAGTATAGTATAGTAAAAGGTATGAAATCAGGATTGGACACTGACTTTCAGTTATGAGACCACAGCTGCAAATTCAAAACAAAATTCTTCTCATGAGTTTGTCTAATTGCATGTTGAACCCATGTAAGATTTTTTTTTTTTTGATAGTATAAAATTTCAACAAGTTTAAGGGTGGAAAAAAAACCCAAATCCACATTGCAAATATCTATGCAGGACAAGTGTATTTTTTAAGTATTAGCTCTGAAAATCCTCAAGCCAATGTGGGACCATAATCTATGGAAATACCACTACTGCTAACCTTATTATATTCCTCCTCAGCCCTATGTTGTGAGTCATTATAAAAGACAGGAGCCTCATGTGCTGGGTTAGACACTTGGTGTTGTGCTAAATCTAGATACTTCAAGGCTTGCTGCAGTGCTTGACATGTTCTGTTGTCTGTTTAACAGTTCTGGTCAAGCAAAGCTGGTTTCTATTCATCTGGTCAACTATAAGATGACAGGTTTGACAAATCTTCCCCTTTATTGTCCCAGTGTTTCCCACCTCCTCACTCCCTTCTGCATACTCCAGGGATGAAGAAGAAAGGCCAGGCTTCTCTTGATCTGGATGGTAATATGCAGGGACTTGGTTATGGTCAAGTTTTAATTCAGTGTTATCAGGTAGCCCAGCCAGGGCAATCCCACTGCTGTCATTCATCMTTCACCCCATATGACTGGAGAACATATTTGTGGTACAGAAATGGAGAAATGCATGTGGTCCACAGATTCTCCAGCCACCCTGGTTACACAGCCTGGACGCTAGCTGGGATCCAAATCTTGCACAGCCCAGCATGTGCTTCCCACTCTGCTAGGTAGGAASGGCTCATGCAGGTATCCTAACAAGATTTCATGCCGCCAAAGGCTTAATTTTAGCTGCAAACCCACCCCATCCTCTTGCCAGATGGCCATAGCTGCAGTTGATGGAGGTGCTTATGGCTCCATAATGGAGCAGGAAGATCTGACAAGGCCTCATTTGCCCTTTCTTCAAAGCTACCTGATTTTTCAGCCTTCAGGGCACATTCCAGAGGCCATTTGCTTTCACAGACCACCAGCAATTCTGATGATTGCACAGATATGGTGGTTTTACTTGCTAAATTACAAATGAGCTTTGCAGCTGGGTGAAGAAGATAATTGCTCTAGCCTATCCACACACACAGTATTTAGATGCATGTCTGTTTATAGTAAAGGCTGGGTTCTCCTGATTGCAGAGYGAGGATGTGCTGGAAAAGGATGAAAACTAAGTGTCCCTTCCCTTTTGAGGAGTTAAAAAACAGTTGCAGAATGGCCCACAAGGCTCTCTTCCATGGGGAAAATATTGCAACCTTAACATTAATCTTCTCTCTTCTCTTTTTTTTTTTTTTTTTCCTTTTTCTTAACACTAGATTGTTCAATTCTGGATGTTATTCTAGCCCCTCGACTGTGTGATATCTAAAATTCTAGCACCATGTAGGCACTTGGACCCCAAAGATGGACTTGCTCAGCTTCTTTGGCACATATCCCCTTTTGTTTTTGTTTTGTTTTTCTCCCTGCCTGTTAAATTCAGGTTTTGAGGGACCAGGGAGCTTGAAGGGGGCATTTTTTCGCCACCTGCAAGCTGCAGCAGGGCTGTTCCTCGCTGTATACCCCCTGAAGCGTGTCGTCAAGGCCTCAAGATGTGTGTGTGCCTTTCACCACTTCCCCGGGAGATCCCTCCACAGCGGGCTCTGTTTTGCAGCAAATATTCCCCRGTTTGTTTGTTATCTTTCCTCCCACTTTATTTGTGAAGCGGCATCACAAAACACCCTCCCCCTTCTCGGCACCTCTGTTTTTTTGTTTCCTGTCGGGTGTTTTGCTCTGACATGCCAAAGAAAGACAGAGACCGTGAGGCGGGGAACATCTGGCCTACGCCGCAGCAGACAGGCAGAGGACAAGCTCTGATAGATAAAACGAGGGTTTTTTCATCACTTTTGCTGTAGCAAGACCTTGTTGCGGGATGTACTGAGCTTCCTGGCACAGCCCTGCGGGGCAGAAAGCAGCCCCCAAGTAGGACTCCCTTCTTGTGAACACGACTGTGGCCTGCAAACGTTTAAAGGCAGCTTCTTACGAGTTGGCCACATGCTTCAAATTGTTCTGTGGTTAACCGCAACGAGCAACCCCCACACAAATACCTAGTGCTCTGCGCGCTGCAGCCAGGGTGGTAGCGCTGGGGGCAGGAGGAGAAGGGAGGGCGGCCCTTCCCTTTGCTTTTGAGGATAAAATTGTGTTTTCTTCTGACTTTCCAAGCCTGCTGGCAGCCACGGTGCCGTGCTCGGCGCTGGCCTTCACACGTTTGTTTGAGTTTATCGCTGGTGAAAGGAGCCTTGTTGGATGGTTGCGTTGACGACACCACARGCCCATTGGCCCAAGTCTTGCTCAGCTACTCTCGTGATCGGGAAGGGAAAGCATTGCCTTTGACTTTGCCCTATCCCATGTCCCTTAACTCTTATAAAAGCTGAATACTTTTCTGCTGACTCACAGAGGCAGATGGATTTCGTTAGCTCCGGACAAGAGAGAGGAGGCTACAAGGGAAAGCCTCCCTGCCTTTCAGGAAGGCTCAACCAGGCCTTGGGTGTGCAACCCAGTGAGCACATTTGCACAGCCACTGTGGATGGAGCTTGGCTTACTGGTGCCATGTGGAAGTAAGGAAGTCCCTGGTCCAGGCTGAGTGCTGCTGCTTCCCTTGGGAACATTAATCCATTTTGGAAATATTGAGGCCATATGTCTTTCCATTCGGTGTCTTGTGCCTTCTCTCCGAAGAAAGGCACTTTCCCAAAGCAAAGAGGGAGATTTAAGGCCGGCAACAAGGAAAAAGACCCCCAAAGGTAAGTATGCATATAGCTCTAAAACCCTTAATAACTCCATTGCCCCAACTTGCATCTTCTGGAATTCTTAAAAAAAAAATACAAGTAAGTAAAAAAAAAAACTCTTTGCATTTTTTTGTATTTTTGAGGGATGTAAAGCCACTGAAGAACTTGTCTTACAGCCATGTTCTACATGAAGACAACTTTCAAACTCAGTTGGGATATATTTTTGTGTATAGATTATGAGAGGGAACTCAAATGGAAATCCAGAGATTTATTTCTCCATGCACCTAATATTTAGATCCATTTTAAGTTTAATCAGACRTTTTCTAAATGAAAGTAAAGACTTTGCACTGGGTCTTGAAGAGGCTTAAGGGAAAGGCCCAAGGTGATCTGCTTGCTCAGATAAGAAACAAAACTGTTCTTTCCTTYTTCCAAAAAGCAGTACAAAAAAAGTAGTGTTAAAAGCTTTCAAGTGTGGAACAATTTTGGTGAAAGCGGTCTAGTTACACCAGCCCATTTGTCATCTGAGCGAGAAACATCATTGTGTGTATTAAGTTAGCTCACTATGACTCCTTGCCTGTCAAAACTGTTTATTAATAGTTGCCAACAACAGCAAGAAAGGCACGAGGACTGGCAGTCGCGATGGTGAATGAGATGGACACATGGAGTGAGGACCTCCTCATTGATGCCAAAGAGCAGGAGGGGGAAAAAAAGGAGAGAAGGAACATWAAAGCAGGAAGGATGTAATCCTAAAGCATTTAATGGTGCAACTGGTTACTCGGAACAGACCAAAAAACTTGGCATTTCTCCATAGACAACCAAGTAGGTTGATCTTAATGTCCTATTAGTCCTTGACGTGGGAACAAATGTCAGCAGAAGCAGCTGCTGAGGTTATTGTCACACTCACCATGGCCACGGGTAGCTGAGTTGGGAATGCTGCACCTAAATGTTCCCAAACTGCTGTGATAATTGCTTAATTGCTTATTAAGGACCTATGTAGTGCTTGGGACAGTTATATAAAGACACACAAAAGAATTCCTAAAGTCTAAATCAAACAAAGCCTAAGAACTTTTAGGGGAAAAAAAAAAAAAAAAAAGCAGGGAAAGGAAAAGTGTTCACATTTAAAAAAAGAAACACGCACACAATGCACTGAAGGTTGTGCTTCTGTACTTCCTGGATCTGGGTGTGAGCAGAAGAGGAAATACCAAAATACCACCAGAAACGCTATTCCCACAACATTTCCAGACCAACTAAAACTGGCAAGTTTTTAATGTCCTGCAAAAAAACAGCAAAATAACTCAACTGACCCAGTCCCAAGTCTTCTGCTCATGAGATAGACAACCAAATTTTCAAAGCTAGGAGACTTGGGTAGACCTAGCGACCTTCATATTGCCTCTCGGTTCTTACCCATGCTCTCCGTTTTCTGTGGTTCACTGACCAGTAGTGACATTTTGATTCTTCTACCAGCTTTGACATGAGCCCCATTGCTGCTCCTGCTTAATTGCAATGTGAACATAGACCACCAAATTGTGGGTTAAATAACCACATGGCAGGGCATCAGAGCTCCACAATCACTCAGGTGAGGAGTTCCTTGCTTTCCTCGCCTTTTCAGAGGTCTGGACTCCTATGCTGAGAACATAGATGTGTGTATTCAATAAGAACTCAAATTTCAGTGCATAAAATACCATCAGTTTGCAATGTTGCCTTGTGGGTTAAATAACCACATGGCAGGGCATCAGAGCTCCACAATCACTCAGGTGAGGAGTTCCTTGCTTTCCTCGCCTTTTCAGAGGTCTGGACTCCTATGCTGAGAACATAGATGTGTGTATTCAATAAGAACTCAAATTTCAGTGCATAAAATACCATCAGTTTGCAATGTTGCCTTGTTTTAATAATTAATAATTAATTCCTGAAGGTTTGAAGGTAAACAAGACATGAGTTTGATCTGGCAGGTCTCCCATTGGTACTGAAGAAAGCCTTGAAGAAGAGTGACGGGATGAGATTCAGGAGGCTGTGCAGAAACCTGGCAAAGCAGCCAGTTGACAGTTTAAAGCTTCAAATTTGGAAACTTTGTACAGAATTTAGAAAATGCTTATTTTCTTTTACTGGTATAAAAATAAATATTCTTGCCAACTGAAAAAGTAACAATTTAAATGTGAAAGTCTCTTGACTGACTCGTAATATTATATATTAAAATTCAGAATGTTTTCAGTATTGTAATGAAAATCAGGGCTGAAGTTAAATAACTTTCCCCTTTTTTTTGGTTTTCACTATAGGCATTTCCTAGTATCGCGCAAGTTCTGAAGCAGTCTTTTCCCTAAAATTAGGGAACCAAACCTCTTGGAACGATGCCAAAAAGCAACTCAGGAATGTGCAGTGTAGCCAGAGCCCTTAGCTAAAGGACAGAATAAAAGTTGTAATAACGATGACTCTTTGTTCCTGCTCTCCCACATCTCACTCGGACAACTTTTCCATTGATTTCAGCAAAGAAATTGGGTTTTATTTTCAAATTGCGGATTCATTGCAGTTGTGATCAAACTAAAAGYACCTAGGGCTAACAATGCCAGCATGGACTCTCGCATCCGAAAGTGAAGTTAAAACCGGAGCTAAGCCTCCTGTTTGCATGCAGCTTTCCCGTTCATTCAGTGCAGCACACCACTCAGCATTTCTCTCCAACTGCAGAAAGCCCCTTTCTGGCCYCTCCAACACGGCTGCATGAAATGCGCTCGTGCTCCTGCTGCAAACTTATTTAAGAGACAATAGGCAAAATAGTTGGCGCACGGATTCCTTTTAAAATTTAAAACTGGATCCACAATGAAACATAAAAGGCCAGAGAAGCATATAATGAGACACATAAAAGCCCATTGTTTTTAAATTCATTTTTGCTGTGATTGAGACTGARTGGGAGCCTGATTCTGCCAGTCTTTTTTTAAGCAAGAGGTTGCTTATGGGAGTAAAAGTTACTTACATGCGTAAGGACTTGCAGAATCTGGCCTTAAACATTTGACTACAGAAAAGTTTACCTACATGCTATCCGTAGAGCAGAATATATTTTAGGAATTAAAAACGGACGTTACTAYTTTTTTCCTCTAAAGTTAGTACTTCAGCTTCTTAATTTTTTTTCAATTTGCTCAGTAGCCACATTCAATGGACACGGTTTTAGAGCCATGATTCAGAGGTATTAATTACTAACCACACTTAAGCGCAATGTACTGTAACTCACCAGGACTTGTGCAGTCTGAATTCCCATTCCAGATTTGTTCCTCAAACCTAGGGCCATTATTCCATCTTAGACTAAAACATATTCTCTCATGGGCAGCTGGAAAAGACCATGTTTCTTCAGGTTTTAAATCCACAAAAAGATAAAATTAAGTAGAATAAAATGTTAATATAATAATAAAAAAAAGGAAATCCAAAGTACGGTGATCCCTGGAGTTTGGGAGTCTTAAGAGTTTTGATTTGCATCCATAAAAGTTCTGACCGGTGTGGAGCCACAGGCACCACAACTGGAAGGAGAGCAGGAAGGAAAGCCTACCATGTGAGCAAAGAGAAAAAAAAAAAAAGAAAAAAAAGGAAAAAGAAAAAAGGTCTGCTCGGTGGACAGCACTTGGGCTGATCGCAGGGATTTCAGGAAATCCAAACACTCAGACAGGAAATCTGAACACTGGATAAACATGCCATAATCTCCGCAGATGCGGTGCACGGGCTGYGCCTCCCGTTAACCCTTGTGCTGCCCGCGCGGCGGTCGCGCTGGCCATGCCTCCTTCCACGCTGCGGGCACCCTGCCGAGGAGCTTTCCCTCCTTATTTCTCCACAGTGACGCTTTAGTCGCAAAAAGTTGGATTTGTGGCAGGGTTTTCCTCCGCCGCGGAGTAAGTGCTGTTGTGCGCTGAGTTTTGCAACAGCAGGTCAGACCTGTGCCCACGCCTGCTGCTGCTAGCTGGGTCTACCTGGAAGCCAGGGATTAGTTTTCTGYCTGTCTCTGCTTTTTCCCCCTTCTCCTTTCCTGTAACTCAAGATTTATCTGGCTATGTGATACGTGCAGGGTCCTAGGGATGATTTACTCCCATGCTGGCTGCAGCAGGGGGGAGGGAAGGTCACCTTAGAAATTGGAGGGAGAGAAAGTCCTTAAAGAAACAGCAGATTTGGAAAACTACTTTTACGCCATTTTGTTATGGAATTTAGGATCAAACTCCTCAATCCTTAGTTGTTCCCTGAGCATAGACTTTGCTCCTTGTGTCTGGTGGTTATCTCCCTGACATTAACAAGATTACAGGGTTCAATTTTTTTTCTTCAAGGCTTCTTAATGGAATTCCTTATTGATGTGATCTTTCTTAACGAGTGCAGAAATGCAGAACTCGTAGTCAAATATGACTATAACAAAAAGCAAAAACATTTTCTGTCAAAATAGGTGTAAAACTGACCCTCTCGTTCCTGCAGATGTAATTGCTAAAGCGAAGTTTATGAGAGAGTTGTCCCGCTAGAATCTGCAGGATTGTTAATGCGAAAGTAAGGACATGTGTGTTGGCGGGATGGGGACTTTGCTGTGTTTGCTGCAGCGGGACAGTTGCTGGCCTCACAGCTTTTCAGAAGCACCTGATTCCTAAGGCAAGGGCCCCCTTGCAAAAATGCCTCTTCTCTCTTAAGAAAACTAGTGCCTTGAATTGCAGTTGGTTTTTGCTGGCAGCTAGTAGAGGTGATTAGACACGGAGGTAACTTCCACTGATGGGTCTCCTTGTGCAAAGCATGGGCCATTAACTCATCTCAAATAGCCCTAATGTTGGTCCCGTATGCAATATAAGCTATATCATTTTTGTAGGGTATGAACCAGAAGAAAATATGAGCACTCTAGTTAAAAAAGCTTCCTTCAGCAACTTCTGCTAGCTATAGCTTCTGCTTATTACATCCAGGAGAGAAGCTCTGGCAAAAAAAAAAAAAAAAAAAAAAAAAAAGCAGCAGTTACAGCATTTGCTGGAAGTGGTTGGGCTTGGAAATGGAATCGTGTCTACTGAGGGAAGCTGTCCTGGCCAAGAAGAGCCACGGGAGCCTGGCCAGATTGCTGGGGCGGAGAATGGGACTTTTGGGTCATCCCCACATCAGGAAACCTTCTCTGGTGTCCAGCCCAGGTGTGAGACAGGAAACACCCTAAAAGTTGGATCCTCAGGCTTCCTGTCCCCCTCTTGCTACCCTGTAGGGTGCTTGAGGCCTTGGTGGAAGAGGTTGCCCCCATGAAGGCCATGGTGAAGGTAGTGGGAGAACAGCAGTGTTGCTTGCGGGGCATCAAGTCATCCCCAGTGCCCAGCATGTGTTACATGAAGCAAGCATCAAATGGTTGCTTGATGATGTCAGGAGTGGAACGGATGGAAAAACAGTGAAAAAATTAAAACATCTCAGGGTCTTGAGCTTTTTCTGTTGTTGTTGTTCCATGGGTTTTGCCAGTGAGCTATTYCGCTTATTCACTTTTTCCCATAAAAGTTCTTTCTTTTTTTTCATCTTCCCTGTTCTCATCTTTTCCCTTTAGTCCTGCACTTTCTCAGAGCAGCAGGAACAAAGAAAAATAGGGCAAAGAGAAAGCTTAGCTTTTGATTTTCAGTGTAACTGAAAAGAAAAAAAAAGAGCAAATATTCATAAGCCCCCCCCAACTGCATTCTGAAATTTTTCCCGATGCAGAGACTTTTCATTTGAAAACATTCAAGCAGCTATAGAAGAAAGGAGCTGGGGGGAAGCGGGATATAATTTATTACCACTAACATCTGCTGTAAATCAGTTAGAGGTAGGCAAACATTCCCTGCCAGGGCACCGTTAGGTCAAGGTGAGAGGGGACAAAGCAATAATTAAAAGGCCAGCGTTCTCCAGCTCCCTTCAGTCGGCGCTGAGCAGAGGAGCAAGTGCTGGCTGCTGGTTTTCTTTTTCCTCAAAAAAATTGTAGGGGGTAAAAAAATTAATTGATATTTTCAGTGGAAAGCTGTCAGTTTATCAAAAAGTTCCCCAAATTTCTATTAAACATTAAAAATATTATACACTTCTGTTTTCTAGCTTAAGAAATGGTTGACAAAGGACATGCTTATTGTAAAATCTTTCATTTGGCAAGAAGTTTCTATTAAAAAACTCCACAGAAAAATGTTGCAATAAGGCCTAGTACAAAGGAGAACAAGGACAGCACGGTAAATAGAATAATGAAGCTCACAAATATAAACGGTGCAGAAATATCTAGCAGAAACAGAGTACAGATAAAACTTGAAACTCGGTCCAGTAGAACCACCAAGGCTAAAAAGTGCATAGGGATTGTGGGGGGCACAGCAGCTGCAAAGTATCCACAGTCACCTAAGAGAAAAGCCAATGGCCTGACTCAGTACAGATGTGAAGATGCTTGGCTTTAAACTGGAAGGAAACCCACATCCACCTTTGATGTACCCACAGCAGCTGAGCTTTCTGCTTGCAGGCTCTGTATCCCTGGGATGTAAGTTTTGGTAGTCCTAGAGCTAACATCAAATCCCGACTTTCTCAACAAAGAGCTCTCAAGCTACTGAATTAAGACAAATCCAGTTCATTAAAGATTAAAAGAGTTTAGCGACGCATGTGAAAGATAAAGCACAGTGAGCTATAACTGAGATTGTGCACAACGTACTGATGAAAAAATTATCATTAACCTGCAAAGCCTGGAGCACTATCATTTTTCATGTTTCAATGACAAGTCTTATCACTGTAGTTAAGAAATTATATTTTCGATATCAACTCGAAACAAAGTTCTTTCATTTTAGCACCCTATTTCAGTGGATTTAAGGAAGACTTCAACAAAGTAATTAAAACATTTGGGAAAAAAATAGAGGGTCCTGATTTTGTCATTTTTCACCCTTCAGCCACACGGAGGCTTTAYACCCTTGAAAAGGTGCCTGCTGTATTCACATTAAATTGATTTACTTTGCCTGTTGCATGCGGCCAGCCCTGAGCACTCAACAGCCCCACATCCCTTGGTAGCTGCTGGGAATCAGATGCCAGTGAAATACGGCGACGCACTCAGACAAAGTCCCACATTCACAGTGTGACTCGCTCTGGATTTGCAACAACATATGCTTAAGCTTAGCAAACATTAGAGAAAATGACTAGAAAGTACTAATGAAAAAGATTTAATAAACACTGACATGACTTAACAGAAGCTATAAACACTGATTTTTTTTTTTTTCCACAAAACTTCAGGAATCAACTGGCTTAGCCACTTCTTGCTGGGCTGCAGAACACGTCTCTTTGTGCATTGGCRCTCGGTTTTAACATGTTTGCTTAGAGATCCCTGCCAATTTTATTACAGTGCTCTGCTGCCTAAATGAGCAGTCGTGGAGGTTTACTTTGGAGATCAGCATCCCTGCTGGCAAGTTTGCGTTCGCAAAAGCACCGAGCCCCCTTCATGCAGCAGCAAACCATGTGCCCTTGCACTAAACAACAAATGCTGCCGCTCTCCCCACTGTTCATTCAGTGAAACACAACAGGAGCTGTGTTCTGACGGGTTTAACAACATGTTCCTACACTTATTAAGCAAATAACACCTCCCGATGTTACAAAAAAAGTCCACAAAATGGAAACTGTCTGACAAATTCACTTGACCCTTGGTGGGGACAGCAAACTGTACCCATGCAATGGGAGGCTGGGCAAAGGCTTGTGTTAAATATCATCAAATGTTTCCTTCTGTGCCTTTCCTCTTTCTTCCTTGGCCTCAAAAATAGGATTTTTTTTTTCATAGTTCTTTCATAAGTCTAAATATTGGCTTCAACATTTGATGAAGATATCTGGAAACTCCAGGTAGTATTGAGAGACAACTAGAGGTTGTTATACACCCCTGACACTAATGGTAACAAAATGCTGTGATTTGAATTTCTGAGTGCCAGCCTGCATCTATCCCTGAAGATCTCCAGGCTGTGAGCTCCTGAAAGGGCCAGGAGCCATCAGACATCCTCACAGCATCACGTCAGACATGAGTTCTCCCTTGACCACCAAACTGCTCCTCAACTTCCCTTCTAAGAGTTTCCTCTCCTCACGCTGCTGTCATTGGTTGTTTTCAGAAGATTTAACTGACCAACGCATCATGTGAGCTCCAAACACACGCCACGCTGGTCACCAGATGGGTTTAGCAAGAATGAGATTGCTTTCAAAGGAAGTATAAAATACCTATAACCTAAGCTTTTAGAAGCCATATAAGCAATAATTATAAGCATTTTTACAAGTAAAGATTAGACACAAACATAAAAATTAATGCTAAAATTGCTATAAATCACCAGGAGGTGAAGATTTAAGATAAAAGATAAAAGATAAACAGGTACCAGGAGACTTGTCACAGAGATGTGAGAGTCAATAGTGTTATAAGTGCTAAAAGCTTCTTTTGCTGTAAGCACTGTATATTTGTACACAGTATAGATCATGTACAAGAAATATTAATCTAGAGAGTTTTCCAGGGGGATCTGGAAAAGAAATAGCACAGGAAAAAAAAAAAAAAAAAGAAGGAAAAAAAAGATAATGGTAAATGCCTATTACATTGCTTTGTAAATAGGTGATGATCATCATGGCACTATCTGTAATCAGGAAGCCTATCCTAAAGTCAGGTCCTTCCATGTGTCTGAAATCCTTCAGGCCTTCAGATTTTTCTGTATATATGTGCATGTATGTTAGGTCAGAATCCAGACCCTCAAATACTGAAACAGGGCTGAAAAACAAAGCTAAACTGTACAATATAACCCTGCCATGTGATGGCCAAGAAGTGTGTAGATAAGAATGAAATGGGACATGGGACTTTCACAGAAAGGTGGGACATTTACAGGAAGAAACCAGAATGATTAGGAGTAGATAGCGTGGTTGCCTCCGTTAGATCTGGTTACTCAGAAAGTGCTGTATCCTGCACCCCTAAGAGTCAGAAGGGCGGCCACTCCTCTTTCCTCTACCAAACCATGTGGATCCATAACCAGAGACGTCTGATGGCTCATGAGGGGAAGAAGGTAACTATTAGAGGAGAGAATTCTTATGGACATAGAAGAAGCACTTCCATGAGTGAGGAACATGTTTTGCAGGTGTATCACTACCATCTCTTCCCATGGCTTTTCTGCTCTTGCTGGTTATGGTCTGATTGTAGAAGATGAAGTAGGAGACACCTTGCCCTCTTTCGTAGGTGATGATTGCCACCCTCACCTCATTCTCCCTCACCCTGAGTATCTCAGTGAGCGCTCCTGGATGGTGCTGTGATCCTGTCTCAGTCACAAGTGCATCCCTGAGTGTCACTGAGCAGCCTGAGCTCTGCTATGGTCTGGAGGTTTCCAATGCTGCCCTATGCTATGCTGGCGGTGCGTCTGGTTCAGAGCTACAGAGCACATACAACATAGGTCATACAACATTAAGCATGAATTAAGCTGCCTCCTGGCTGCTTTAYATCCTGGTCTGTCACCCGCTGTGCCAGCATGTTTGCTTGTGTGTGACACAAGGACTCTTTTTGTGGCAAATGTCTGCTTCTTTCCTCCTTCTTAGGTGCAGCATGCACTGTGCTTCAGCGCAAAACTTCTGCGTACCTGGTGGCCAAATCTACCACGCAAGATTATCCATCTTTTCACACAAATGAGGGAGCCTGCACTTTTGCTTTCGTGAAGGAGGGGATCTAGGTACATCCTGCTCCTAACTCCCTAAAGCTTTCCTGGCAGCCTCTCTGCTGTCCAGGGCACCCTGCATCAGTGATAGTAATGAAGTTTGGCTCCCTGCTTCTGATCCATCTCCAGGTTAACTCCTCGCTAAGGCAGCGTTCGAGCTCTTCTTCTGGCCATGGCTTTACCTAAACTGTCAACCAAGGCACTCCCAAACTTGTATGTCCAGCGGTGTGTTTTAGCTTCACCCCAACCTGCAAAAGACCCAGGCATGTGGACCAACCCCACTACCTGCATACACTGCCCCACACATATGATTTCGGCAAAAGACAGCCTGGATCCCTACAACTACACCTCTCCTATCTCTGTGCAGTCTGTCTCAGTACGGGGATGGCTTTCATGTGTTAAGATGTTGGTTATATTTGCATTGTCACCATCAACTGGGTCTCTGAGTCCATCCCTGTGTCTGAATTTCTTTGGGTGGAGAGCCTGTGGTTTTCCTCCGAACTTCAGCCTGAATGCAAGTCAGATGATGAGAAATTTTTGTGGTGGAACAGAATCACAAAATGGTCGAGGTCAGAAGGGACCCCTAGAGATCATCTCGTCCAAGCTCCCTGCTCCAGCAGGGACACCTAGAGCACATGGCACAGGGTGGCATCCAGGTGGGTTTGGAAGATCTCCAGAGAAGGAGACTCCACAACCTCTCTGGGCAGCCTGTTTCAGAGCTCTGAAACATCAGGTGCAATTTTGCACCCTAGGCCAGTGCAGACATTCACACACATCTCTGTCTCAATTCTGCATGTACAAATGGGAATAATGACTGTGGAATAATTCTGAATAATTCTCTGAATTAATGGGAATAATTCTGACTGTGTAACATAAGACGCAATTGCACTACAGGTCACTGATTGCACAGATACTTCAGGGGTGGGAATTATAAGGCTTAAGCATGGGATGCTCTCTAGCATTTCTACCCTCATAGCTCTAATGACCAACTTGGATTCTTCACCATAGAGGGAACTAGAGCAAATATAGAAGATGAACTAGATGACATCAGTTTTCCCTCTATTACTTCAACGCTTTATATACATTGAGTATGAAAGCTTGGTGTTGTTTCTTAGGAAATAGAAGCTTACATGAGAATGTCTTTCCTGGGCAGATACAATTTAAATGAATTCTAAAATGGACTTGGAATCAACAGCCACTGCTGTTTGCTGTAAGAGACAAAAAAAAAAGAGGAATATTAACTTCTGTGGGAGGAGGTGCTGTACCTTAAAAAAAAAAAATGCTATTGAACGTAAAGCTGGTTTGGAAAGCTAAGATAATTGGAAACATATGTTCCTGGCTGCAGATGTACAGCACATAAACTGCAGGAAAAAAACAGTAATAGAAAGGACATAGAGTATTTGAAAATATAGTGAGAGAAGTCAGTGTTTTACAACTTGTTAATAGTGAATATACCTGCAATATTGTTTTGCTTTGTTATTAATCTTAAAAATACAATTATATCTGCAAACTTCCTGGTGTACACCAACTTTATAATAAAATAGAGATCGAGCTATATTGGATGATAGCATTACATAAGGAGAATATTTTAGTAAACTCCGTGAACAAAGATGACTCATAATGATACAGCTGAATATGTTATTTTAAACACAAAAAGTTGTGAATTACTTAGCTCCTAAAAGTAACACGCCTCCCTTTTAACTTTCAATGAACTGTGTTGACGTTGTAGGAGTTTCTAACTTTTTCAGTACAGCAATTCACCCGTAGTCTGTTAATGCAAATATCCTTTTTCTGGCCAAATCTTGGAAACCAAAGCACACATAAACCCCCTCACACCCACACTTTCTTCAGCCTGCAGACTTTTCTTGTTCTGCCTCTCAAACGCAATCCCTTCTTGGGTAGTAAAAGCCACAGCAGGAAGCAAAAACTGTAAAAAGCTGTACAGAAAAATGAAGTTTTGGTACATGCTGGAGAACACTCTGTACCATTACCATACTCTAAGGGAGTGTAAGTTGGGCACTTCAAGCGGTGTGGGTGACTCTTTCCCACCTTTGTCCATTAAGTTTCTTCCCTATCAGAGATGTGTGTCTCTCATTGTACCACCCCTCGTTTTCTCTCTCTCACTTCTCAGCCATGAGGATTTTCTCACCTCTCAGAGAAATGCCCAAGCATTTGCCCAGCTGTGGTTGACATTTGCCGTGGTCCAGTTCAGCTCTGGACTGACAGCATCAGTTAGATGTATAAACTCAGACTTACACATCTGAGATACCAAAGACATCTTGGGCAATTTGTGTTGCTAACACCTAAATTTGGCTACATATGCACTGGTTTTCAAAGATGTGAAAAAGGCACAGCCCACCAGAAAACCATTTTGCTGTCAAATTTCAAGTTCTTCTAGTACAAGGAGGAGTAAAGTATCTTGAAAAGGCCTCCACAATGCTGTCATATGGGGGCGAAAGGAGTTTTCCTTGCAAGTTTATGGGTTGGAATGAGTCAATCTTTTAAACTTAATTAGCAAATTAATTATTTAAAGTAGATCAGCCTAAGACAGCAATTTAGTGAACTAATTTTCACAGGGTTTTGATATAGGGAGGTTATTGTAGTAATCAGTGGTGCTCCCTACCACAACGTTGGTGCTCCCAAAAGGCCACATGAGTCAACAGCAAAATTTCCCTCAACTTCTGAGAACTTCAGGTCAAACATCTGAATCCTTCAGTAATATTTTTTGTGTTATATTTGTGGGGAGTTTGACAAATGTGGTGGTCAGGAAATATCCTTTTGTGCAGGAGAAAACAATTCTAATGCTACATCTCAGGATTTGCATAATCTTCACTCATTTCCAGCCTTCCTTCACCTTGGGCTATCTTACCAATGTGCTTTTTCTCCATCTAGAAGCCAGGTAAATTGTCTCATGTTTGAAAAATACAAAACGATCCAACAAAGGCAGGCAGAAATAGATGTTTTTTCTTCTGCTTTTTGGGATCTTTGAAAAATCTGCGAGGCGATCGAGGTATGTTGTATTCCAGTAAGAGCAGCAATTTATTCCCACGCCTACAGGTGTTTTCCAGCTTCCCTCTGATGAGCTCCACATCTCAATAAAGAGATCTCCTCATGGGCACTTATCCTCTGAGTCACTGTGTAACATCCCTGTGGCAATTTACATTACATGGAAAACCATACTGAAAATCCATTTGTGCCTCTTTTTAAGGAGCCTTTAGAGGAATATGGGTATTGACCTTCCTGTTAAAGTTGACCACGGTTTCTGCTTTTGCTGTTTATCTCCTTTCTTCTCCTTCCATTGGCGCTGTGCCTCTCGGCTGAGGTCCAGGACGCGCTCCAGCGCAGCACAGGAGCAGTGAGCTCACTGGTGAGCTCTGGACCACAGCTAAGGAATCTCCATCCCAGGCCACTTTCGGGGGTAAAACTTCAGTGTGACATGAAAAGTGCTAACAGGATCACAGATTATATTTAATAAGCAAAATAAAAGAAAGGCAAGTCAGCACCCCAGTCATTGCTTAAAAGAGGGCTTCTCAGCCAAGTCTAACACTTTCCACTTATGCATTTCTACTGTAATTTTCCAGAATCGTTTACTCTGTTCACACAAAAAAACAACAGGATGGCACTAGGACCTGAACTCTGACTCTCTGCTCTTTCTGCTCTTCTGGATGCTGATGTTGCTCTTTCACAGAAGCTGAGTTGGAGCCAGATGGAAATGTGAATTATTCCTTCTCTAAAGAAGAAATATTAAAAAAAAAAAAAGCCATGGTTAAGAAGCTGCTTCTATCATTTCTTCATGTGATACTTTGATAGTTTATTAACATGTTCTACTTGCGTATGAGTGTATTGAATTATTTTGTTAAAGGAACTTATTCATTTCAACCTCCATGCATTTTAACTGCCCATTTTTCAGTGCTTTTATACATCTGTGTTAGGGATGTGTTAAAAAAAAAAGGATAACTTTTTTCTTTGTATTGCAGACAGGGGCATGTTGGAAATTTAAAAACGGAATGATACATAACGTTGACATTAACTATGACTCTGTAGGAAAAATATTTTAATACATGGAAATATATTTAACTTCTGTAAGCATTGTACTCTTTTTACAGTGAAAGCAACTTCCTCTCCATTATAGAACACTTCTTTAGGACTTTTCTGATGTCTGCTCATATCATGCCTTGCAGGACAACCTGGGATAAGAACGTAATGTGGCAGTGATTAAAAGTAGTACTTCATGTAGTAGCAGCAGGAAATTCCTATTAGCTGATGTCTATCCCAGCTCTCCAACTTAATGTCAACCTTTTTGTCATATTCTAGCATTCATTTATGTTTTCAAGAGGAGTTATTGAAACAGTCAAAATATGTATTTGCATAGTTGGCATATAGTGAGAGCTGAAAACTTAATTGCTGGGAGCAACCCAGTCAAGGCTTTTACATTTGGGATGTCCTCTCTAATTAAAATAATATGAATAATTTTGTAGTGATAATCAATAATACGAGGAGAGGTCACTTTAGCACTCTTGATCTAAGAAATTCAGTGACAACTGATTTACAAGGAGGTTGTAGAAAACAGGAAAAAGGAAGGAAGCCATGGGTAGCCTTAACTTCAGATAACCTATGGGTTAAGCGTCTGATTTCTTATCTAAGTTTTTCCTTCCTAGGAGCTCCTGAAGCTCAAGAGGGGGTGTGCCATCAGATGGTGGTGGCCTGGACTTCAGAGTGCTGGAGGAGGTTGGCCAACTACCAAGAATTAGAAAATTTCCAAGCATTTTGCATGCTGATAACGGAATGTGGAGAATTTTTCCTCCATTACATCCAGAGTCAGGCAAATATTATGTGTGCATTACTGGCATAAGATGCCATACTATATTTTCATCTCTTCTGAGTGAATGGTTTCTTGGTTTGCCACAGTTAAGCATGCTGGGCAATATCTGGTTTTCATGGTATTGCTTGCAAACCAAAGTACTACTCAGTGCAAATGAAGGAGGCAGAGCTAATTTTTCATATTGTGCTGATTCCTGGAAGTGCTGGGATCCCAGGTCTTTTTCTGGGTTTATAAGGACAACTTCTTCTGCCCAACAAAGCTGGGCTGCAGCTTTTTGCTCTTCACTAATCCCACTGCACTGCTGAGGCTAAGTGAGAACAGGAGCCTATTCTGGGAGTTCAAGCCAAAAGGATGAAATTACAGAAGCTGGATGTTGGCCAGAAACACCAGGGCTGAAAAACAGAATCCCTAAAGGAGTTGCTGAGACCTTGTGGTCATGGGCAGGATGTTTGTTTTCCATCTCCTCCAAGGGACGGCACATCTAGCAGTAGTTTCCCATTTTAGAGAGATTCTGGGACTTTTCTTCAGAGCTGACTCAGAGGAAGGGGTGCTGCTCAGTGAATCACAGCACCACTTCCCCCCGTGTTTGAGTTTTCCTTAGAGACCTTGTAGCCGTTCTGCCTGGTGCACAGGAGCCCCTGAGGCAGCAGCACGAGGACCAACACCACAGGCAGTGTCCTCCTCGAGGCATTAGTGGCCTGGGGCCTGTTCCAGCAAACGCATACACATATGCTTAACTCTATACTTCTGAGGCATAATCCCATTAATTTAAATGGGATTTCTCTTGGGCTTAAATTCCTGCAGAATCAGCACTGGGATCTGTAGCAGCAGCTGCTGGGGGTGGCACCGTTAATCGTTTTGTCYGTTCTGTCACTGAAGGCTTCTCTCACCCCAGGGGGGCTGCCTGGCCACGGCTGCCCTTGGCTCTCACGTGGCAGAAATACCTTGTAGCTGAAGCCCAGTGGGCTCTGAGGGTGATGGGCTTGCTGCACGTCATCACTATCCATGTGGTCAGAGCTGAAAAATGAGTCCTTCCTCTGTTTTCAAGGTCTTAGCTCTGCTTCATCTTCTCTCACCTGCAAGCCRGGTTTTGCTCGGTCCAGCTCTTCCAAGGTTTCTGCCTCTTCTTCATCATCCTCAGGTCATATGGAGGATTTTGTACCTACCACTCTTGATGGATCACCTCAGCCACCTAGGTCACAGCAGGATGGAGAACCTCTCCTATGTTCCTATCTCCTCTAAACCAGTATATTTCCTTCTACTTAACACATTTCTGCTAGTGCCTTGCATTCTGCTGGAACAGATTGCCTGTTAAAAGACATATTTTCTCCATACATCCTTAGGTCATTTTAGTTACTAGACCCTATTGCCAGTCCAAGACTAAATGCAAAAGGAAAATTAGATAGCAATGGGATGAAAAAATGTTCTAAAAGTGCTGCCTTCCACTGACTTTTAYATGGATACCTAATATGCCTTCTATATAGTTGCTGCTTTTCTACGGGAAATCACTTGACCACTTTTTTTTCCAATAATTCAATATGTCTGTGAAGTTAATAATTTTATTTTAATAAATAGCTTATTAAACAACTTAATAAATAATATACTTTTATAGGCCATGAGCAATGTGTATATATGCAAAGCATATAGATTCAGAAGGGGCAGTCTCTGAGGGAAAGTGGATTTCTTTTCTTTAACTGCATGTATTTTAACACTTTGGTTTTAGAAAAAAAAAAAAAAACCCTCATTCTCCCACTGGAGACCATTTATGCCAAGTCTGAGCCTGGAGCAACTTTTTATGGCTGAGTTGCAGTAACCCCTTCAATACAGGGGTTTATAACGGAAACTCTGACAAACTTGTTGCTCAAGTGCTTCTACCAGATGTTCCTGCAATGAAAGGGCTGTGCAGAACAGGCAACAGAGTGCAAACTGTGCCTTGTGTTTTGCAGCAATCGTGAATGATTGTGCTCACAGTTTATAAAATGATGGTTGTTTTAACCCAAAATTGGAAGGTTCAAACAAGCCTGCACACCGGCTGCACACCAAGTTGTGGTAGCGTGACTATCTGTTGAACATAACTTGCTGCCTCAAAAATACAGGTCACTTGGTCATGTGAACAATGATTTGACCCTCTGGTACCGGTGGTGTGGATAGCTGTGCTAATGTTCAAAGTGCCCTGGAGATGGGTGCCATCAGTGCTCAATTAAGCAGATGGTCTGAAGGCAACTAATTAATTGCACTTCTCAAAAACAGTATGATGCTGAGATTGTTGCTYTGGGTTCCTCAGCTGGGAATGTCCCATCCTTGGGATGGTTTCCTCCAAGATCTGCTGTGCCACCATGCATACTCTGCTACCCTGAAAGCTCTGCTACCTAAGCAAGCCTATGAGTGATTTCTGAATTGTCTATAATGAGATGACCCAAATAGTTCCAGAGAAAAGAGAACAAATAGCTGAAATATTGTGCTCCTTCTACAATGCAAGGGGGATCCAACACAATCCAATTAGTACCCAGCAGGTGCTAGTCTGGTGGTACTTAAACTGAGATGGTGCAGAGGGGTTGATTCACCCCCCTGGGGCTTCTCTTGGCTGTTTCTGTAAATTCAGCAAATCCAGCAGAGCCAGAAGTGACAGACCTGGCCTCCTGGTCTCTTTCTTCAGCTCCCTGAGGGCTGTAGACATTCGAGCAGCTCAACTGGCACCAGAGGTAAAGTCAGGCAAAGATATGGGGAGCTGAATCCTYACAGTAAATTAGGAATCCACAGCCACAGAAAAGTCAAATTCTCATTTAGAATGGGATTATTAAGATAATCAAAACATAAAGAAAAAACTTTTTTCACGAGAAAAGGAGGTTTCCCATTGATAAATATTACCAGAGGTTATTTTGGTTTTGTTTTAATCATCCTCTCAGGCCCCATTAAGCAGACTGATGTTCTGAGGTGCTGTGGAGGCTTTGGGTGCCAGCTGCCACAAGGCCAACGAAGTGGTCACCAGGGCTGTGTTCATCACTGCTTTGCAGGTAGCTCTAAATAGCAGTGTTCCCTGTGCAAAACTGTACTGTGTGCAGTTCTGGGCTCCCCAGTACAAGAGGGATGTGGAGCTGCTGGAGAGAGTCCAGCGCAGGGCTACCAGGATGATCRGGGGCCTGGAACATCTGCCCTATRAGCAAAGGCTGAGAGAGCTGGGTCTGTTCAGCCTGGAGAAGAGGAGGCTGAGGGGGGMCCTGATCAGCGTGTATAAATACCTCAAGGGAGGCAGTGAGGAGGAGGGGGGCGGCCTCTTTWCAGTGGTGGGCAGGGATAGGACTAGAGGAAATGGCTTCAAACTGAAGCATCGGAAGTTCCACAGGAACTTAAGGAAGCATTTCTTCACTGTGAGGGTGACAAAGCACTGGAACAGGCTGCCCAGAGAGGTTGTGGAGTCTCCTTCTTTGGAGATCTTTAAAACCCGCTTGGATGCAGCCCTGTGCCACGTGCTCTAGGTGACCCTGCGTGAGCAGGGGGGTTGGACTCGATGACCTCTGAGGTCCCTTCCAACCTTCGGCATTCTATGATTCTATGATTCTATGAAAACTGTCACTGTCACTGTCATCCATCAGCACCACAAGCAGAGGCATGTGTAAGCACTAAACAGTTGAGATAAACTCTGCTTATAACATCCTTCAAGCAATGGTGGAGAACTAAAGCTTTGTGACTTTGTCGATGCAGTTCTGCTATCACTACTGTGTTATTTTGGGGGCTTATTTAACATGAAACTGTGTGGGTTTGGCACTGCTGTCTGCAAGAGGCTGTTCCTGCCATCGTATTAGTTCCTGCAGGGTATCCACAAAGGTTATCTCTGTGTTCTCACAGATCCTGCCATTCCCCTCGCCAGTCCTGCACTCCCTGTGGCTCTTACTGCTCCCTTGGTGCCCTATATTTACGTTTGATGCTCTATATTTACATTTCTCAACTTGCCTTGGAGTGCCAGAAAGCTGCACTGAGCAATTCATCTTTACCTGAACCCCTGTTGTCCATGGGAGTCCTATTTGGGGTGAAAAGCTCCATGGCAAGAGGAAATGTAGGGCTTGGTGAGCACAGCCTCCATCACAGGGTACCATATCCCTATGCCCCAAACCACTGGACCCAAAATGGTGCTAACACCTCCCCATGGTGAGCAGAGCAGATGTGGGGCAAGGAGCTCTGTCACCGCCTGCTTCCTTGTGGGCACTGCTGCCTTTGGCAGGAGATGCACAGTGTTTTTAACAGCCTTCCCTTATCTTTATGTGGTGGGGCTATYAGGAAGTAACAGAGAACTTTCTTGCAGCGAAATCAGTAAATTTGTTGTAACGGACACGCGTGCGGTAGAGTTTTGTTTATCTTAGTTGAGGGACAAATAATACTGTTGGAGCTATAAACACAGACAAAATGAAAATTGGAGAAGTGCATGATAGGAATAATCTTATGGGAACATTCTTTTAAACTTGCCCTTCATCAAAGTGACCTAAAAGCACAAGCAATTTACACTGTCCTCTGCTTACCCCACTGCCTCCTTGTCTATTGGTAAAAAAGGGCCTGCACTTTGCTATCCTTAATTGACCCCTACTAATCCTCTTAGAGAAAACCATTTTTATTGTTATTATTTTTTAAGAAATTAGATTCTGAAGGAATGAACTGTAATCGAGTGCTCACTTCTCGGACTTAGGAATTCCCAGTCTGTGATATGACTGCCAAAATGCTGAGCAAGCAATGGATGTGCAAATTTTAGGTGCCAAAAATTGGATTGGAACTTTCAGTAATGGCAAAGGAAGACAGACAAACCAGAGCTCACAAAAATATTATGGCCATAAAAATGCATTGGCACTATGTAAGTGCTATATATGTTATTCTAATGGGAAACACTGGACAGTCTATTCTACTTATTCTTTGTGTGAATAATAGTTGCATTCATCCTGTCTGACTGATACCAGATAATGACTAGTGTGAATGATTTTCACTACTTACATATAAATATTGTATTTATTTCTCCCGTTGTAATGCTTTCTCCCATGCTCAGTTCTTTATGCTCCTCTTTAGCTTTGCTTTTGGCAAAGGGCTGTGCAGGTTGCCAGACGAGTCTGAGTGAACTGATGCATTAATTTGCCGACCATTTGAAATGCTGGCTATCTTCCAGCTAGTAATCTGACCGCCTCACTTAGCCTCATGTAAGAACAATAAATTAGCAAAGAGTGCACGGTGACATATTCTGAATCTTTATATGTGTGCATATTTAAGGATATCCATGAAAAGATATTAGGATATTGCAGGAGTGCAGGATGCATTACTGTGTCCATTTATATAAAAGTAGTCTAAGCTGCAAAGCAGGAGAGGAGCAAACCTTTTTAGTGCCCACCTTTTAGAGCACGAGTGGTAACGATAGATTTTAATTAGCAACATCATCGTGGTTTGTGATATCATAATCTTCAGCAATTTATTGTATCAATGCAGTTCATGATAGCAAAGTGGCTATGAAAAATGAGGACCAAAGGTTAATTTTTGGCTGCCTTTCAACTGATGGCAGAACTCCCAATGACTTCAAATGGTGAAGATCTCACCTCAGTTTTTAGCTGGTGTAAGTTGACATACTTCCATACACACCAATGAAGGTCTGATAATTTATTGCAAGTGAGAATCTGGCCCTGAGGCTATTAAGGGGTATGATTTATAAAACTGTAATTATGGGACTATAATTCCATCAAGGCTTTCTGGCGATATCAGAGACCACAGTTAAGTGAATTGTACAAATAAATGTAATGGTCTTGCAGTGAACTGGAAATCTCTCCCTCTCTCTAGGTAAGATTCTTAGCAAAAAGATATTAAAATATATTTTACCCACTCAGAGCAATAACTAGAGAAGAAATATTGGCTCCAGTCCTCAGCCTCCCAAGGCAGTGAATCAAAACATGTATTTTGTAGCCACCACTCTGAAGCTGTAGATGGTCCCCTGAACTGCTGTGATGACACAAGGGATAAGATCTCCTCTTCAACCTGATCTTTGCATTACAGCTATCGTTATCCACCAGCTTTGATAACAGGCTCAAATATAAAAGCTGGACACATTCAGATAGCACATAAAGTCATAGAATTACAGAATGGTTGAGGTTATAAGGGACCTCCAACCCCCTGCTCAAGCACCCAGAGCATGTGGCACAGGGTGGCATCCAGGCAGATTTTCAAAATAGGTGCTCCTGCTTGTCTAGCCTGGTGATGTGAAGCAATATCTGGGCATGCATGAAGATGTACCTGCATATCAGAAGGGGATGAAGCCTTACAGAGGGTAGGAGACAGCGGAGGCATTTGGAGCATACATTACACACATTGGGATTTGTATTTCTTTTCTCTACTTTTTTTTTCAGTCCTCATTATCCATTCTCTTTATAAATCCTTTTCTAGATGATTAGTCTCCCAATTAGACAAAGGCACATCCAAATAGTCCTCATGTTCTTACAGACATCAGCTGGGCCCATCAAGATGGATGTGCCCCATTGTGCCTTCCCCCATGTGAAACTCTGCCTCAGCTGCTCTCTCGGCTGCCTTTCGGGTTTCTGAGACTGCAATTAAACTGATATGTAATTAATCTTCACTAGGGAGATGTGTCTGAATCACAACCCTGCATCTGAAAAGTCTGGGGCTTGCAGGAAACACATGGTGGATCGGGAATTCAATTTGGGACCAGATGTGATAATTCTGAGGGTACAGTTCTGATTTGACTAGGAAAGGCATAATTTTTATGAGTCAATCTTTTAAAATCAAGGCAGAAAATAAAAGAAATGAATAAAAAACACACAAAAATCAAGCCATGTGAAAGAAGAAATACTAATATTTAAAAAAAAAACCCAAAACACAAAAATGAAAATCCATGAGTAATACATTGTCCCTTTCTCATTCACTCACATAAAGTGAGTATTTCAAGTTAGACTCAGCTCTGAGCATGTCACATATATTTRGGTCAATGTAATGTCAAGTCACTGGAAAGTGATTTCAGTTCTCTCTTGTGCCACAGTAAACTTTACTTTGTCTATTTTTTCTGCAAGAGACTAAAAGGAAAGTAAATGACAGATTTCCTCTGTGTGGAAAAAAAAAGAAAGAAAAAAAAAAGAAACTTTACCTCCTAAATACAATAGAATTCTTATTTATTCTATGGCATTTTATATGTAATTTCTTGTTACAATTAAAATGATGAAAAAGCTCTCAAACAAGCACAGCAAAGTTGCAATTTCCTTTTAGGCTGGGAAGGATTTTTCTGCAGGGGGCTGCAGTGGGTTAGCTATTGTATGGGAAAGCTATGGCTCTCCTAAGTACTGTATATGAAAACTATGGCTCTCGACCGGCAATGAGAATGTTAGCCCTGGCATGACAGGTTAACAGGATCACATCAGAGCAACCCTTTTACCCCTTTTTTTTTTTTTTTTTTTCGTAAATGAAACACATTCAGCCAGGTGCTGAATCAGTAAATCAGCACGTCCTCAAATCACTCGCTGTTTGGAAAATCTTATTTCTGTGTCTTGTTGAAGTCATTGAAAATAAGGCCCATGCTTAAAGCTAATTACATGCTTAATCAGTGCTCTACTGTATCAGGCTTAGCCCTCATCCAAAAATCAAGGCACAGCTTTTTGTTGTCTTCAATGGGCTTTAAAAAGACAGCTATAAAAATATCCCCTTCACACATGATATATTATTCAGCCCTTTGGATTTCTCCCAGGATGCAGAAAATGCGATGGTAATTTAAGATTGGAGACATATGAATTAGTAAGATAGGGATCATATCTGGGATTTTGAAGTGGTATTACCTACATTTACACAGTTGAAAAACTGATTCTTGCTTTCTAATAAAACCATTAATTGTCAAAGTCTTTTTGATAGCCTATATTAAAACAACTGTAGACTGGCAATTAGCTCTTTTTATTTTTTTTAGATATGTTTGGGTGTGCATTTTAAATACATGCACATAATATAAGGGAAACRATTCACAGGGTTGAAGGCAGAAGGTGCAAAACATCTCAGAATAACTTGAATGACACACATCAGTTCCTCTCAGGAACAGGAACCAAAGTTTTATTGAAACCTCAAATAAGGAAACACCTTCTTTATATGGAAATACTGAGAGAAGTGAGTGTGATGCTGGCTTTAGGGCATCATACAGGCCTGTCAGTGGGTTTTTCTTAACTGTTCTCTTAACATCTGATTTRTTAAAGCTCTGACAAGGCGTATGGATAGCGAAGTGAAATATATTCAATTTTAATTAAAGACAAAATACTTGTGAGCTCTAGGAAAGCTCAGGGAGCAGACCCCAGCTCCAAATTTGTGGGACATGTGGGATAATCTGGTCTGTGGTCTCTGTGGTGCTCCCCGGCTAGCGTTGCTTTGGATGCGCGCCCAGCCCAAGGGAAGGCCTGACGCGGGGCGACAGGAAAGGTGGCCGCGCGGAGGCAGGACAAGCGAGTGGCCAGGACGGAGGCAGCTCAGCAGCCAGCCCTGCACGCCCCCTCACCGGATGCTGCTGGCAGGAGTCCCTGGGAGCACTGTCAGGGTCCCTGGAGGCCCTGGAGGAAACACCTGCGGACACCGGGCCCCATTCCGGCCTCCGAGACAGGGAGGGGAAGGCGGCCTGCCCTGCACGGCGCACCCAGTGCTCACCAGCCAGYGGCTGCAGCCAGCGCAGCAGATACTGAAGGTTTGGGTTTTAATTAGGGCTGAGTCCTAATCGCCTTCGTTTTAGGCTATTTTCGCCATCTCYGCTGACCAAATGCAGCAGACGGGAAGTCCGTCTCCGTAATAAATCATCCATCCTGCTCCCTGGGGCGGGGAGGAGAGCAAAGAGGCATTGCACGCCACATCAGCCTAATGGTCTAAAAGCTCAATTCTCCCCCATCTTGAAAGCAAGTCTGCTAATAAATCTCAAACTGACGTTGTCTGGCCGGAGAGGGAGAGAGGGAGATGCCAGCAAGGGAGCAACGACACAATTAAAAAATAAAAAGGATGCTGTGAATAAGCACTGATTTGGCAACGAAGCCTGAAAATTCCTACCCTAATGTATGCAAAACGCTCTGAATGAGCCAAGGAAACCGCTCAAGGAAAGTCATCCACTCAGTCCTCGCAGCTGTGGCGGGACCTGCTTCCCCCTCTGCCCCTGTAGCGGACGTCTCTGGGTCTCAGCAAATGTAGCTCATCACTAGGGAAGGCTCGATCCCTTGTTAAATAACAGGCATCCTCGAGAAATAGGGCAGGGAGGGCCTGTGAGGAGCTGTCTGCTCTGCCTCCGTCACCTCCRCTTAGGATCAGCCGTGGCCTCTGATGGGGACGCGTCCGGGAGGCGATGCCCCGTCGGACAGGCGGACACCTCCGCGTTTGGCAGCTTGGTTAACCCCACGGGCTTCTCTCTGCTTTGCGATAAACATATTTTTAATCCTCGAAAGCGCGTGATAATCAGCAATGGCTGCGGGCCAAGTGCCCGCCTGGCATAAACTGGCGCGGTGCTCAGGGAGCCCGGCTGCRCTTCTTACATCTGCAATAGCTCTCAGATGGAGCTTCATTCCTGCCTGTTCTTCCTTTGCATCTACAGGAATAACTTAATCCAGGGTGGCAGTGGAGGAAGGAGGCGCTGGGTGTTCAACGGGGCAGCAGATGCAGCGCACCAGCCAGGAGCAGGCTTCAGATTGAGGCAGTGCCATCAAGGAGAACCCTCCTTTTCCCAGGCTACCTTGTTACAGTGGTAAAAAATAAACTTTGCTATTAAGGAGATAGAGGTTAAACACACTCTCACACACACACATCAAAGAGAAATATTAAAAGTACTTTACATTTTCACACTGGTGGGGTTAGATCCCTGATTTCACAGCACCACAAAGGGCTGGAAGGGAATGGATGGGTGTAAGGCACAGGCTGTGCCTGTCTACTCTGGAAAGTACCGCACTCTCTGTTGCTTCTTGCTGCCACAGAGAAATAACAAAAAGCTGAAGGGATAAGACAAATATGCTCCTTCAAGAGTTTCTAATAAAATGATAATGTTGAGTGAGCCTGCCAGTACATTCTGTGTCCAGATGCACTGCAGCAGAAGGGAAGAATTTAGCATGTTTTGAAAATGCCAGTTGGCTGTTGCCAGAGATGCATTCGATCCCACTGACAGCAGGGGAGGTGGCAGAGATTAAGATGTCAGAGGAGACGCCATTCTACCTGGGCAATGATGATTTTACTGCGGAAGACAATGCAAAAATATTACTATTTCTTGTAAGGAAGATTCCTTCCTTTTTCTTTTTTAGTTAATTCTGGGTTCTACATAGTGGCAAAGCTACTTTTACAGCAACCCTTTTATATTCCCTGGAGTATCTTTATGGTGATAACAACCAGGATATGGGATGCATTTATGTCCCATAGTGTCCTCAGTATCTGCCTGACTTGATCCGGACAGCATTGGAGTTCACACATGAGTGGTGGAGCCCAAGAGGTCCCCAGCTCAAGACAAATTGTGGAGCCCAAGGGGTCCCCAGCTCAGGACTGGGGCTGTGGACTGCCTGCAGACTCTGGGCAAGAGTCTTGGGATGATCCTGCTGCTGTTTCCTTCAGACTCCTTTTCTCCTTGTGAGTCACACTGACATATTTGCTAGAGCTCAAGCGCAAGTTCAAATCCTGGGCACGATCTGTCCAGGCTCCATAGACCTTTTTGCAATCCCTGTCCCAGGTCAGCAGTTTTAAGCATGTGTCTAAATCCCTACCTATTGGGGCCAGCATTAACCACATGCTTAACCTGCAGCATGTGATAAGAAGCCATATTTCAGCTGGAGTTAAGCATATGCCTAAACTCTGTTTTCTTCTAAATGGGATATTTTCTTGAACTGCAGCCTACATTTTTAGCATGATCCATCTTTGCTCCTCCACATACCTTTGCTGCAAATTAATGTGCAATACACACAGGGCTCAGTAAGTGCACAGCTCTGTGGCTTTTACACAAAAAGCCCAATTGATACATCACATACTTAACCTCTCGAACAAAGGAGTTAACTTTGCAGGATCAATTTACATGCAGGGGCCAAAGCTTTTGGATGGAAACTAGCTGTCATGTGGTGTGCAGTCGAAAGAGCAAACAGCTTATTCATTATGATAGCACTGGATTCAGAAACAAAACACAGACGGCAGAAAGAGYCTGCCCAGATTTCCAAACATATCCGCTGTCCTCATACTAAAGCATGTTTATTTAAACCCTCTCTCCATACATGCACTCAGTCACTAGGCTTAACTACCAATTTCCTCACATCAGGTGGCTTGAACTGGACCCCACCACACACACTGTGCTCCCCATGGCATCTGGGCAGCTCCTGTGAAATGGAGCAGGACTCCTGTGCTGGCAACACGGCCCTGACGCCAAGGCTATGAGGGAAATCAAACATTGGGGAGCGTCGGGCAGTGTGACGTGTTTGTGCAGGAGCAGACGCCGCTCATTAGGCCCACAAACTCCTGAGYTTTGAGCATGAATCTCTAAATGACAGCCACATGTTCTTCATATGGTTTACTCACTTTCCCTACTCAATTGTTTGCTTTTATTTTTAATTTTTATTTCTTTTATTAAACCTTCACAAATTGGGCAACCAGATGTGCGCATTTAACTTCCAGTATAATGGATGTGTAGGCTATTAAGATGATGACTTAAGTCTGTTAGTGCTTGGCCATGCTAACTTAACCTCTGTCGGCAAATGCATSGTCACAGAAAGGATCTCAGTAATCCCTTATTGCTGTGTATCACTCTGTAAGGCTGCTGCAGACAAATCCCTCAGGACTTCATCCAAACTTACTGAAATTGGTGGGAGTTCTTCCATCAATTTATTGGGCTTGACACCAGGGTTTTAAGGAAAAAAAAAAAGCATTATAAGAATGAAGTGCTTTAGATGGAGGTTATTTGTAATATAACATGACATCTTCAGTTGCCTCCAAATTTAATTCAGCAGTACACCTACATTTTGCTGCATATCCACCTACAGTAGTGTAGGTGGAACTAAAGGGAACTAAAAAAAAAGGAATAAATTGACTTTCAAAGGTTACTCATTTAAAAAAAAAATGTGTTTAGCTAGATTTCTATCTATTYTCTTTATCCTGTACCCTGTTACTCTTGGTACCGCTGCTCTGTTTTATGGACTAGTGTTGTTCTGCAGGGGTGTGTTGGACCAAGCATGGACAGGGAGCCATGTGCTTGTGGCTGTGCCAAGGTGCCCTCAGCAAGCTCTGCCCCAGACAGACTGCAGGAAATGGGGTGTCACGCATGGGTGAAACATGCACAGTCCTGCAGGACAGCGAGGAAAATAGGGAAGACATGTTTAAAATCAAACCCAGCCATCTGGGCTCACCGTCTGTCCAGTGGAAATGGGCCATGACTGGGACACCGTGCACAGTCTCCAGGCTCTGGGGGATCTCCGGGGGGAATTCATGTCCTGGTTGGAGTTCCTGATTTAGACTCAGCACAGCCCACAGCACTGAGAAAATTCAGCTTTGGATGTGACTCCCCAGCTAGGCCTTTTAGCTACATCTAGGCTAGTGAACTAAACAAGGCTGGGGCTGGGGTCAAGATCGCCTCATTTAGTCACTYATTAGCATGTGCCCATGGAGGGGATTGGCAGGTCCACAGCAGGGCTTAGCATGCAATGAGACCCAACAGCGTCCTCAGCAGACTGTGAGGATGATGGTTGTTCTGTGTTGGGGTGGGGCGGACGGTTTAGCTCGGTGGACAGGAGCTGCCTTCTTTCACTTGCCATTGAGAACATACAAGTGTCCTAGCTTGTTGATGGATCAGTATGGGCTTTGCCCTTGCCTTGAAGCATCACTTTTTACACCAAGGCTGGTGACAGTACAAATTCATATGACCCGATAGGGGGCTTTATCTACATACCAAGAGCCTCCTTGAGCAACAAGAGGCTCCTCTGACCAGGAGAGAGGCACTGATCTCTGTGGCCGTGCCACCTCCTGCTCTCCATCACTACYATGTACCTGCAGAATCTCAGCTCTGAAGCTACTCCTGCTCATTACACAGTACATCGCTCACACAGGTGATTTTCCAGGTAGCTCTGAGCCAGGCCAGGAAGCAGACTTTCTGCTTAGGCATTTAAAGCATTATGTGTTAGGGACGGATTAGTTGGCTGGGTTCTGTTTCCGATAAAAGTACTTGGGATCATCACTAACAGATGGGAACCAACTCTAGATTCATCTAGGCATTCTTCCTGAATGCCAGTTGAGTATTTATCCCTCTCTGTAGTGTGTTCTATTTTGGGATTTTCTTCCCACAGAACAAGAAAGAACAGGAATATCTGCAGTGACATTGGCACCAAATAGGGACCTAAGGGTGCTCATACATGTCAAGTCATGGGGTTCTTGAAAGCGTCCATGCTGAGCACCATGTGCAGAGCCTCTCTTCTTACAAGTGGGCATCAAGAAAGCAATTAGCCACTCCTTCTTCCTGAAAGTCATGAGGCTATAGGCACCTAAACCACGTACACATGTTTGAAAATCTCAGGCATGGTACTTACAGCACCACTTGTCACAGCATGAGAGCTGGGGAAGGGTCAAGCCTCCTGGCCCTGGGAAATCCTGCAGAAATGATCAAAAATCAACAGTACAGCTGTAGCTGTGCTGTATCAGAGAGACCAGTGGCATAGACAGTCTGCAGAGAGGCAGGGAGCTCTTGGCACCATGCATGGCCTTGCTCAACGCTTTGAAATGTTGCAGAACACAGTCAGGAAGTGAATGAGGAAATTGCTTATCAGAGCAAATCTTTAGTGGCCAGGAAGGGATTGGAGAAGTGTTTTGGGCCTTGTGCAGGTGGGGATTTGCTGCAGAGATCTCATGTGGTTAGTGTCTGTGCTTGCGGGTGTGCGCTGAAGGTCACACATCACCAGCAGATCTTTGCATGCTCTGTGCATGCAGCAACTAGGTGCAACACAGTCCCCTGTCTTTAAAAGTAGCTTTGCCTCCTCTTTGAGCTCTGAGGCCCAGGCCTTCTTCCTCTTGGCAGATGTAGATTTCCAATTTAGTATTTTTGAAGCCAGCAGGTAGCAATTCAGATACTGCCCTTCTTCCTTGTTCTCTGTCCCTTGCCCTATTCTTCTGGAAGTGTCTTTATTTGGCAGCATGGACTGCATATCAGTGTAGGGAAATAAATAGAGCCAGAGTTTCACACTGTAGTTTCTGAGTTGCTTGTCTATATATTCAGAAATCATAAATATTTTCTGAGATCAATATGTCTTTAATGGCTAGGAAGGGAAAGAAATGAACTCCAGTGATTAAGTGCTAAACATACAATTACTATTTTATATAGGCATGGCTGACAATGATATATGCCTTACTGCCTGCAAAAAGGTCTCCAAAACTGCTATTTGCTTTAATATTTTATCCTTTCTCAAACTAGACATTTGTTCAGCTTGTTTACTCATACCACAAGGCTACAACCTGTGTAGCTAGCAATAAATGAGTGAATGCATTTATCTTTGGAAACTTAGGCCAAGCTAGAGAGTTGATCACTTGTTTTTCTAAGAGAATAACACATGTGAGATTTGCTCAGTTAAATCCCATTAGCTGTAATGAGATTGCCTATGTTAATTGCCCACTTAATAAATTCCAATAAGAACAGTTAGGATTTTACACTATACAGCAGGTTTCTAGCATGAAACAACACATCATCATAGMAGTGCTGGGAAGCAGAAGGACATTTCACCCCGCTAGCAGAGGCGAATACAGAAGGTGGGTTCTGCCCATTGGATGCCAATGGCTCATGCAACTAATGCTAATCTCCTGCGTAGGCCGGCAGATGGGTCATGACCAGCTGCAACTGCATTTCACTCTTAGTACTTGCAGGTACCATCTCCTTTGAGGAGGAGCAAAAAGGACAAGTCCTTTCCCCATTCCCACCTCACATGGCAAGACCACCTGAGTCATGAATCACCGGACCATGAAGGCAACTGCTTGCAGATCAAGACAGGAGATGGAGAGTTATATGCTGAAGACCACCAGCCTTTGCTGCTCTCTTTTTTTTTGCCTCGTTGTGTGTTTTGTAGGACAGTAGGGGCACACACAGGGCAGTAGGCACACATAACACGTGACAGTTCCCACAGCCAAGTGTGTGGCATATTAATACCCTGCACCCATAGTGCTCTTGCTGCACAGAGCAGTGGAAGAATTTCAGCAATTTGGTATGCTCCTGCTGCCCCGCTGCATTTCTCCTGCATTCACAATAGCAGCTCCTAGGCCCCTTTTCCCTGTCTTTTCCGGCTCAGCTTCCTTGTTTACTTCTCTGGCCCTGTCCCATTCAACAGGGGACCGCGTATGCACAAAGCAAAAGGAGTTCAATACACGAAAAATAATGAAGCTTACATAGCAAACGCCTTACGCAATTTTCTCTGCCTAAGCTGCTTAGACATTGTGGGAACAACCCGTTCCGATAACTTTTTTTTGGAATAAAGCCTTGTAATTGAGAGTGAGTGCAGCAAGCAGGTTGCACACACAGACCCCGTGTTATCTCCAAACTGGTTATCTTGCTGGACAGTGGYTGAACTGAACCCCTTAGAGCTGATGTGTAATTAGAGACACACATCTCTCCTTCTCTCTCTTTCCTGTAGCTTAGAGCAGCTAATTTTAATTTTAATTTCCCCAAAGTCACCATTCTCACAAGCACAACCTGGGTGCCCGCTCCAAGATAAATCTTTTTATATCTTCAGCCTGAGTAAAACGAAGTTACTATTTTAAAAACTGTAAGGGTAAGTGGATCCAATACTCACGTGGACATGCTCCTTTTCTGCTGGGAAGCTCTTAGACACAGAAACGTTAACAGGATTTACAAAATCCATCTGTTTGCAAAACCAGCGTCTCCAAGTGCATTCAGTGCATTCAGATGGGTAAGTCACAGCAGGTGCACAAACTGTGGCTGACTCACGCGGCATACAGATAGACTAGGACAGCTCCCCGTTTCCTCTCCCTGACAAAGAGCACATTTTCACCCCTCAGACTCTTCTGAAGAGCTGCTTCGGATTTGCCGAGTCAGATAATTCACTGCTCAGAATGCTTGAATCACCGGATTCAGCAGGGAAATTTCGAAAGTAGGAGCACAGCGACAAGAGGTGCACCATTTCCGCAGGCATTTCCAGAGCCCCGTATGGCTGAGGACCTCTAAGCTCCTTACAAATATTAATGAATTAAAGCTACAGCATTCCAGAGTGCTGGGTAATTTTATTATCCCTTCGGCTAAGAGGAAAACAGAGACACAGAGAAAGTGGCTGTTCTGTGGTTTGTCTGCTTAGCTGCTGTGGGAGGAGGCTTTGGGATTTCAGCACGCACCGCGCAGCAGCAGCACTAGAAGCAAAGCCGTCAGCATTTCGGGCAGAGGGAAGGTGTCTAGTGAGTGGTTTTCCTCATGGGAATAATTGCAATGTGTTCTGCCTTTCTAATGCTAACAGAGGTCTTCTCTCCAGCCTCGTTGGGATTTCCGAAGGATTGCCGWTAGGGAGCAATCCTTCCAATCCTTCCAATCGAAGAGGAGGAGGCAGAGGACGCTTCCTTCCTCCCATTCCGGGCAGCTGGCATTTATTGGTAGCTTGGGTAGGGCATAGAAAGGGTCCTTTGTCACATGTTTAGCCCCCCAGAATTGACTAGGGAATTTATCTTTTCAAACCTAATTGTGGAAAGTGTGGGGCTGCCGAAGGGATTTCATTTTATTGTTTTTTTTTTCTGAACAGTCTTTTCTTCTTCTCTCATGCCTTTCAGCTGATGTTTCTTTCATGCAGCTTGTTTTTGTGTCACATTTTGAACAGGTCCCCCATGCTGTCACTTCAAGGAATAAAATGAAGAAGCAAAACCTTAAAGTGACAGAAAAATTAAGAAGTTACAAAATCAGACCAGATCGAAATGATCTGGCCACATATCTCAATTCCCCTCAGTTCACTGGTGATTTTGATTTTTCTGAAAAAGTGATGACAGGGAACCATCAAACCTGGGCCTCATCAGAGACAGAGTCAGTGATCTCATGGACCTGCTGTAGTTCAGATTATTGCCAGCATGTAGGAATGTGAATTGTCCCACCTCATGTTAGATATCAGCACCCAACCTTGTGGCATAGCCTCCCTGCATAGTCAATCAGGAGATAGGAGCCCTCCTAGCATGCCTGGATCAGCTTTGTGTTTAGGACAGGGTGAATTTCTGGCTTCAAGTGCAAATGTCTATCTCCTTTATGAGAAGAGTCTCAGTGATGAGCTCAGATGTACTTGTCTGTGCTTTAGTTGCTTTCATCTCCTTGCATGATCCCACCCTTCATTTCCAAACAAATGTCAGATTAACCTTGGGGCAAATTTTTATCTCATATCCACAATATTACTGGCAAGATGTGGCTCTTCATTACCACTACTCACATTTGGTTTGCAAGCACTGAGCTGCAGAGGGATTGAGGTTAGCTTTAGCTTTGTTATCTGGGCTATTGGCAGGTTATAAGTTGCAGAGATGTGATGCTCAGAAGCTCATTTACTCGCTCTCCTAGATGCTGTTTGTAGGTGTCTAGAAGTTTTGTTGTGTGAATGTGGCCTGACAGCTATTGTGTTAAAGGCAATTTCCTGTATGTTGAGAGATTTGCTACCCTCATGCAAACACTAACTCACATCACATCGTGCTGTTGTCCATATTTCTAAGGATCTTTACAGTAATCTCATGTGACAGTACTGTAATGAAGATTTGTAGAGGTGTCTGTAGCAAGCACAATCTCTTTTACATCTTCCCTGTTTGCTGGTTTTCTTGCTGCGCTTCTGCACTTCCCTCTTTCTTTTTCCTTCTTATTCTGGGGAAGGATTCTGTAAAGGAGGTGAGTCATGTGCCATGTGCTCGGAGAACGATCATGCTTACAGGCTCATTCTTCCTGTCAGGAGTWCTGCAGTCAAGAAGGAGTTTTTGACTGGAAATGTTTGATCAGCTGCAGAGGTGGGTCAGTGAGTCACAGATGGAGGGGCTGTTGAAGAAACAGTGGATCCCTGAATTTTCAGCTGCAATGGCTTAGAAACAACAGATAACTTTGGTAGGTGCAGTGGTCTAGCATGAAGGGTCTCCTGCTTACTGATAGCCAAGTGTTTGTTCCTTCTGCTTTTTATGTTCATGGTTCAGCCCATATTCCCTGGGAAATTTGTGCAGGCAAGCCTGTGCACTCCACATCAAGGCTGCTATGGGACCTCCTATACTCCTCCTGCTCTCCACATCAGGGTGAGGCTTCCTTTGGCCTTCTCGGGTCTCCTCTGAGAGGAAACAGGTGTATGGAGGGAGAGGAAATACGTAGGAAATCCACAGATCCCTCGATCTGGGCAAGCAGTGCTCCACTGCCACAGGGCTTAGTGCCACATGCCTCAGTTTTCCTGTGGGCCACAATCAGGTCAAGCAGCTGATGGAAACACGTCCAGGACCCACAGCATGGAGTTCTGCTCTTGCCCTGACCCAGATGTCATGTCGAGCCAAGGAGAGAAGAGTCTGTTTCCCACCGCTGCTCTATGRTGGCATGGGGTGAACCCATGTCCTGACAAGCCTCATGTCAGACACTTCCCACAGAGGAAGCAGCCCTGCAGGACCTGGTCCCCAGCTGACGTGTCACTGCTCGTTTTGAAGAAGCTGGTTTTCCTCTCGATGCTGCTGTGTGGTGCTTTACAAGCGCCACTTACTTTTTTGGGTTAAACAGGTGACTTGAAACCAAAACACAGAACTACTGAAAGCTTCCTTCATCTTCTATTACTTTCTACTTAATGCTTGATGCAGACGAGCTCCTTCCAGAGGCTTCTCAACACTGTGCACAGTAGCTGCTTTTCCTGGAACGAGGAGGGGACAGAGGCAAGTTTAAAGTCTGCAGACCCTCTTCCCTGTCCAGTAGCACGTCCTGGTGTGGTTCCTAAACAGAAATAGTCAAACATCTGTATCATCTCCTCTCCATCATGCCTGGAAGTATCCCAGACACGCAGGAGCTACAAAGCATCTAAGGCCTTGCCAGCATCACAAAGAAACTTGATCTAAATTTGCCATCAAAACACCTGCATTATATCTTATACCTTAGCAGCAGATCACAGGCTGAGCAAAATCTTAACACTGAGGACTGTTTTTTTTTTTCTTCACAGATTTAAATATAAAAAAGCATGTGACTGACAAAAGAAGTCTTAACCTGAGTTTGATTTATTCTGAGCTGCCCTAAATATTTTGTTTTCAGTTCTGTTGAGTGAAATATATTGTACTGCAGGCTCATGCCTGCGTCACAGATGGAAGCGACCTTCAGATCTTGGGGAGCTACACAGAATTTGACTGAGATTTCTGGAGACTCAAAGCTGTGAGAAACAATTGGGTCATGTACAATATGCCTATGCTAATCATATTTTTAAGAGATTTCTATTGTGTTGAACCCCAAAATTGATATTTATGTTAGATTTCATACTGAAGAGGCAAAATGTAATTTAAGATTTGATTGCAGAGAAATTAGAGGAGGAGAGAATATCCCTTCTAAATATAGGACACAGTCCAATAAAAGAAGTTCACATATGAAATTATTTTTCCCAACTATTTGGGCAAGGTATTTAATTTCTTCTAAAATGTAGTGTTTAGATTCTGAAGGTCAGGCCTACAARTTGATGTGTTCTCTGATAACATCCCAGGCCATTCCTCTGCAGAGCATTTAAGGTAGCAGCCCTAATCTTGATGGAATATTTTGCCCCAAGTGTTATGCTGGACTTTATTTCAAGAAATGAAATGAAATAATATCTCACAAAGAGGGAATGGGGTGAAGCAGTCTGCACCTCTGTATTCTGAATAGACATTTATCTCTGTGTCTTAGCAGAACTTCCAAATGCACAGAAATCATCTATTTTTTTTTTTCTTTCATGACATATTTAAGGTGGTACAGACCTCATGATTTCACTGTTTTGCCCTGTCCAAACACATCCAAATTAAAGCCTATCATCTCCATTAAACCTTCAGCTTGTGTAGTCATGTAGGCTTGGGTATGGAAGGTCTGGCTCTCATCACCACTGTTCTGCTAGTCCCTGTTATAGGTGCTGYAATCTGGGCAATCTGCTACTTGGTCTTTAAGGGTACAGGCTGTTTTCCTTAGAGAAATGGTTTTATTACATGAACATAAAGTGTAGCTTTGCTAGGACAGTTGTTGTTAAAATGGGAGCTCTTCCCTGGCAGAGCAGTCCTGGGTAAAGATAGCTCAAGCCTCTGTTGCTTCTATGGCAAAACACGATGCAGTGGCKGAGGGAAGAAGCAAGCAGATGTTGAATGTAGCTGCAACACAGAATATTGCTCYGCCTTGGAGAACTTTTCCTCATGTTCAGGCTGGTTTCTTTTGAATTTCTCTGTTGCCAGGAAGAGTTGCAGTAGGGTTGTGAAGTTTCTAAGGCAGATGTGGGAAAGTCTTCTACCAGCATTTTGCTTACCTCAGGCACCACCTGGTGTCAGATGTGGCTTCTGAGTGCTACCTTTCTGGGTTCTGGTTACACAGAATAGCTTCAACAGTTGTTTGGTGAAAGTTATTTTGCCTGATGAAAATTAYGGCTGAGGCAAGAATGATGAATTGCTTTCATTCTATGTCCATGCCACAGGTCCACCCCAGGCTATCTGACCATACTTCACAGCACTGAAGAGAGAACTTCCCTCTCGTTCACCAATTCAACCTATTGTTGAAGTTCTTCCTGTGCTGTCCCAAGCACAAACATTTCTCTTTTGTCTTCTAAGGCAGAAAGAACAGCCAATGCCACTCACACATTAGGACACAGAAAGCACTACTTCATACTCCCATGCATTGTACTGTGTTTAACRGCTGCAGAACTTTAGCAAAGAAGGAGAAAGCCTAAAATACAATTCATTGTTCATAATGAAATGAATACCAGTCTTGCCAGATGTGGTGTATGTTTTTTTTTCTAAATGAACTAGGACTGGGTCCACATCTGAGTATGATATGGGGATGTGTAATAACATCACATGTTTTTGCATGTTGGTGCATGGCAAGGCACAGACTGCTATTTAGCAGACAACACAAAGAGTTACCTGAAGAAAAGGGAGGCAGSACTGTTTGCTATATTGTTGACTATCAAAGCAGTAGTCAACTCACGCAACAAGGCATGTTCCTCCCAGCAAAGAAAAGCAAGGGTGATGGTAYCATTTGATGACTGCTTTCATGTTGCGCTACTGAAATTGAGGTGACTAAAATATAGAGAACAAGCTGAAGGTGCAAGATGCTGACAGCTGCAGTTCTGAAGAGGATTGTTGTTCTGTTCTCCATGCAAAGATATGAACACCATGAGCTGAGCAGGTGAAAAGTACACTGCAAATGAGGGTGGATGTTTCTTGGAACATAAAAGCCCAGAAAGGCTAGAGCTGTTAATCCAGTACCAGAGAAAAGACAAGAGATACATGATTTAGGATCAGGACTCCACCAGGCATAGCTTCTTTTGTTAAGTGAAGAGGAAAATAAAGATATTATGGCCTAGCAAGCTGTTGTCCTCTGTGGGACAACCCTATGTTTAGCTGCTTCAAGACATTTCTGCACCTCCCAGAGCAGATGATGTTCTGGAAGGAGGAGCACATTTGGGGGAAGTCCAGGTACAACTGTGCCATAAACAAACTTCCCTTTGAAAAAAAAAAGTTGTTTCAGTGTAGAATTTCGATAAACATCATCTTGTTTAAATCCCTAATTCTTATGACAGCAATGGTGCCTTCCACAGCCACTCCAGGTCTTGATCCTGACATCATAAAAATATAATAAAGATTTCCTCTCCTTCCTGGCACAGGGTTTCTGACTAAATAACTTCACAGCTTGGGAGTGGATGCACCTCACTCACATGTAACTTGGCTTATGATGTCAATATGCTAATCTGGTTATTATTATTTTTATTAATATTATTATTTAAGCTGGTTGCCATAAGGGTAGTCCAGGCAGGCCTTGGCACAGTGATTTCAAAGGCAGAAGAGAGACTATTTCAGCTCACGCAGGAGCTAATTGCTTTCAGACGGCTTGGCTGCAGCAGCCTGGTGAGCCCCTGGGTCCTGACTTCCCCAGCTCCTTTTCCCTGCAGAGCTGGATTGTTAGGAACAGCCACTATATTCAGTGAATGTCTGTAAATTCCATTTTKTGGATAAAATGAAGTGTTTCCTTTCCCAAAGACATGATTTTTTTCCAAAGATGGACTATGGGAGGGACATTCTCTCACCTGGGCAGAGGCATCCATTGGATGCTCCTCCCAGGTCAGGGACAGGTAAGACTCCAGGCTGGGAGTTTAGACTGTCAGGAGCAAGTGATTCCTCGTTCACTGTTCAAATGCTGCTTTATTTTCTGAGCTTCTTCTCAGGCTTCTGTCGTCAGAGGCATAATTAGCAGTAATCAGATGAATCCCGTCCTCCGTTCTGGTCCCCTGGGGAACCCGGGTGTGTTTTTTCCCTTGCCATCCCACCACAGAGTTGATCCTCAACAGGGCAATTTCAAAGGAGTGGGAGTGGGAGTGTGGGTTCAGAGGGTACAGCCCCCACAGCCAAGTCTTTGCTTTGAATGCTCCTGTGCAGCAGTGCTGTGGAAAAGCTATTTCCACCCAGTTGTGGCCAGGCAGAAGGGACCTGGTCTTAGAGGASGAAGAAAATTGGGTTATTCAGAAGCTGCCTATTCTCTCTGATGCTGCTGTTCACGGAGATTTGTTTTTTGCCTCCAAACAGTTTCCAGTGTCTCCTCATCATGTCTCGGCAGCCCAGCCTTCACATTTGCTGTGCCAAGGCTGTCCTGAGAGATGTTTGAATCCCAGGATGAATGGCTCTGCCCTTTGTCCACCCCTGTTTTTATTGTGCAAGCTGATAGGCCGGTGCAAGAAGATTTGAGTTTGTGTTCAGAACCTGGAGGCAGATTTTGAAATGAGTTTCATACACGACTTTCTCCATAGTAACTCATCTAGTGTCCAACGCAGAGCAGCATTTAGCCTGAGGATGTGTACTTGCCTATTTTATGGCAGTGAAAAGTCAGCAATGATAAAAAGTAACTAGGAGGTCTTTAAAGCAAATGCTTCTTGATTGTAGGCCATGGTAAAATAAAAATTGCGAAAAATTCAGACTTCATAATTCATGTCTCAGAACTAGCAGTTACCAAATGTTGAGGGTTAATATCTCCTGCACAGGCAGTGGGCTGATATGATTGAATGATCATATAAACACTAAATAGTGGGTATATTACTCTTGTTTACCTGCAATAATTGCCAGGTAAAACTTTTTTGTCTCTCTTTTTTTTTTTTTTTTCCCCCACTGCATTTGTTGTCATACTAGTCTATTATCTAGTTAAATAGAAATCTGTTATGGAAAAATAACATGTCTATTATTAAAATAACTGGTCTATTTTTTTTTTCTCATATATGCTTTCCTAATCAAATCATAGTCATATATATTGTCACCCGGAAGACAACCTGTCCATCCTTGGATCAGCCATGGAATAGATCTGTGCACCTCGAGTGTATGTTATTACTTTTTGAGAAAAAAAAAAAAAAAACTTTTAGCAAACATTTATGTGCGGCAACGCTGTAGATAAAAGCTCCATTGTGCTTTATGCCAGCCAYGGAAAGGGGAAAAGGCAAGCCTGAGAAACAGCATATGTTCCAGATCAGCAAATAGGAATATCACTACTGTCCAGACTAAATGCATACATATAGCAACCCAGCCTTGAATAAGCATCACTCCTGTTGATTCTTTAAACTCCTTTGCTGTGAGTGCATATTTTTTTCTGAAGACTGTCAGCAAGTGAAGTCTGAGAAAATATCCAGGGGAAAAWATACAGTGGAGTGCAGGAAAAAGCAAACTAAACTCCAATAATGGAATTTCTACAAATGTATTTTTGGAGAAAAAATATATGATAACRTAGCTAAAAGCTAAGCCATCCCACTCACTGAGATGGGATGAAGTTAGAGATGTAAAGGATAAGCTTTGTATTTAAGATAAATTTAATGAAGGTATTTAATTTACCTTCACAAGTGTAATTGTTTAGATTATTAGTTTCATTTTTAAAAAATGAGTTGAACTGTTTTTTAAGGTATTCCTGATATGAGACTACCCACTCAAATCTTGCTTTTATATAGCTTTTGAGATTTTTCTAACCAAACTATAATTGCCATTACAACTCAGGACAGAGATCTTGGAGCCATCATAGACACTTCCCCCAAAAAAGTGGCTTAATGTTAAATGGAAACAAATACAATATTGGGCGTGACTGGAAAGGGTATTGAAAGCATGACAGAAGGAATCTGTTGTAAATTTTGCCGCTCCCACATCCTGGGTGTTAAGTGCAATTCTGGTTTCTGCATCTCATGGGCATAAAAGACTTGGAGGAAGTACCCAGAAAGTCAATAAAAATAATCTAGGATTAGGAGCAGCAGCCTTAAAGGGAGAAAATAAAAAGATGGGGATTTTTGTGTCTGAAAGAAGTCTGAGGGTGTGTGATTGGGGTTTGCAAACTCGAGAGGTCATGGGCAGTGTGAATGCAGAGCTGTTATTGATCAACATTCACAATACTGAAACCACAAGGCACTCACTGGAACCAGCAGAGAGGATTTCTAAAACTCATAAAAGAAAGAATTGCTTTCCATAGGGTGTAGTCAGCTTCTGAAATTGCTGCAGTGGGAGGCTGTGAAACGGGCCCTGAGCAGAAACGGGAGGGAGTAGGCACACATATGTCCTTGAACATTGCAAAGCCAGTGATTGTAGATGCTGAGGGAGTATGAGGGAAATAAACCATAGAAAGCACTTAGACTTGTGAGTTCTCCCTAAATAGCATCTCCCTCTGTCACCGTTGGAGTAGATGGATGATGGATCTGACACGGTAGAGTCGTTCTAATAAATTTATGCTCTTATGCGGAAGGAACTGACTCATTTTGACTTCTGATGAAAACTAGGGAAAATCTGAGCTAAATCAGGGAAAAATTCAGGGAGATATTGATGACTTTTTATAGAAATGTAATACTGAAAAAAAAATTAGGCACTGTTTTAAAATGTGCTTTAAAGAGCAAGTTACATCTGCAATACATCACACATAATATATGGTTCATTCATATATATCATAGAGCCACAGAATAACTGAGGTTGGCAGAGACCTCTGGAAATCCCTAGCACAGCTTCTTGCTCAAAGCAGGGACAGCTTCAAAGTTGCACATGGAAATACTGAAAATGTCCAAGGAGGGGGGTTCCTAGAGCCTCACTTCTCCAGTGCTTAACCATGGCCACAGTGGAAATTTCTTGTCCATGTGTCCAGTCAGAGCTTCCTTTGCTGCAGCTTGTGCCTGTTGCCTCTTGTCCAGTCACTGTAATTCTCCTTTCATGTATATAATTATTCAGCAACTGTGTAAAACTGACTTTTTTTCCATATGTATTTCTTAATGGTCTGTGACCTTACATTAATACAAGTTTCCTGTGAATGGATGTATTTTCTATGAATATTCCTTTCCCATTTCTCCTACCCTATCCCCATCCAAGGGCTTCCCAGCACAAGTGATAAGTGAATAATTCATTTCCTTGGAAAATCCACACTCCTTTTGTAAGAAATTCCTGTAGAAACATAAAAAGGAACTTCATTTCTCAGCACTGTTTCCTCTTTTCTCCCAGACTTCTATTGTAAAGATGATGAGAAAACAAAGAGTGATTCTGATGTGCTATGTACCCTGATCCTCCGTGCCATGGAAATGATGTTTCATAGCACATACAGGAAGGAAAACTGCCAGAGAGAATTTTTTTAACATAGTGCCCTGACAAAGAAGTGGAGCGGCACCTTGCCAGGGTCTCTCCAGGATATCATTGCAATGGGACTTCGGTGTAACTGGAGAAAGGGGAATGGGCAACCTGACCACAGGTTGTGTCTCTTGAGCGTAGCATGTGKTGGCAGCTGGCTTTTGAATAAAACAGGCAGAGAGAAAAAGCTTTTCTATGTCTTTCTGGTATAGAAACACTCAAAAGCACTTTTGCAGACATGRCAACATTCTCCCAAGGACTATGGAAAAGCAAATGTCTTCAGCTCTATGGAGAAATCCCACCTCATGGAGCAGAGGGCAGAATCTCATTGTGAGCCTTTAGAGGAAGGTGGACATACATGCAGACGTGGAGAAAGCCATCTCAAAGTGGCTGCTGGCATTCACTGCAAACCTGTACTAACTGGAGTAATCATACTTAGCACTGCTACAGTTCTCCATGCAAACATTAGATATTTAATCTATGAAGCAGCAGGAGATGCTCTTTGCGACTGGCTCCGTAACCTCAAGAAAACGACTTGCTTATGATTAAAAACCATGCTGTCATCCAAGTGGTCCCTTGGCAGGCAAAGTTTCCTCCAGAACTTACCATGTCCTCTTTGCTTTATTAGCCCTCTTTAATATTCAAATGAAGAGAAAGTTTTCCAGACCAGGCCTCAGCCTGCCTGGCTTGCAGAAGCCTGGCAGACTTCAAAGGAGCTACGCCAATTTATGGTGGTTCAAGATTTGGCTCCAGACGTTTGAAAGAACAAATATGTATTCTACTGGGGAAACATTTGTCTTGTAAAGATTACAGTATATCCCATTTAGTGGAGCACTGTAGATTATCTGTTTTTATAGGTTTCTCTCCTTCCCTCCATTGATCCTTTGTAGTTTWAAACTTTGGAAACAAAATTGTTTTTGCTACTAAAATCATTTTCTAATTAGCAAGCAGTGGCTATTATTTTTCCTTCTCTAGTGAAGCTGCACAAGAGCTGCCGTGGGAGGAAGGAAGGATAGTTTTGTGGTTATGGCTCAGATTGGAAGCTGGCATAACAGAGTTCTGCTGCTGGTCCTAGCATAACATAACCCACTTTCCAAAGTGCTCCACAGTATCTAGTCAGAAAATAGCTGCAAAAATAGAAGCAAAAATAGCTGCACTAAGTCACTGACTGCATTTCCTGACTAGCATCAAACAAATGTTTACTGCTGTTTTAATATCAATCTCCCCAAATGAACATACATATGTTTGAAGGCAAAATGTGCATGCAGAGTAATTATTCACTCTAAGATGGAAAGGCTGGATTTTCATTCTGGTTGAAACCTCAAGAAATGGAGATTTAATTCCCAGATATAATATCCAGACTCCTTTTGGTCCAGATCCTCAGCATCTATGGAAGGAACTTGTATATTTARAGCTACATTCACAAAGGAGCACAGTTGTTGTAGCCCTTAGTTTAAGTGCTCCAGTCCTTCTTGCCAAGTGAGTAAGCATGGAGAGCTGGGTCCTTGGGAAGAGGAGGCTCAAACAAAAGCAAGATGTCCGTACTTAACAGTCAACAGTCAACAGTGAGGATAAATTGCTATAAAAAAGTCAGTCACTTGAGAAATTTCATCATGGAGCTTCCTTGGCACAGCCTTGGAGCACATCACAGTCTCATAGGAATGGCAAAGAGGAATGGTGTGAGCATAGATCTAGTAGAAAGTATTTGCATCCCTGAGTCAATGTGTCTATTGAAGTATTTGAATAAGAGAGGATAAGGTCGTGCCAACCCAGAATGCCATATACAGAATCACAGAATCACAGAATATTTAAGGTTGGAAGGGACCTCTAGAGATCATCTAGTCCAATCTTCCCGCTCAAGCAGGCACACCGGGTGGCATCCAGGCGGGTTTGGAAGGCCTCCAGAGAAGGAGACTCCACAACCTCCCTGGGCAGCCTGTTCCAGGGCTCTGTCACCCTCACAGTAGAGAAGTTCCTCCTCAACTGGAGACGAAACTTCCTGTGCTCCAGCTTATGCCCATTTCCCCTTGTCCTATCTCTGGCCACCAATGAGAAGAACTTGTCCCCTTCTTCCTTGCATTCTCCCTTCATTAATTTATACGTGTTAATCATATCCCCTCTCAGCCTTCTCTTCTCCAGAGAAAACAGGCCCAGTTCACTCAGTCTCTCCTCATATGAGAGATGTTCCATTCCCTTAATCATCTTAGTTGCTCTCCGACTCTGATATAACCTGGCTGCTGTGCCTCTCTTCAGGATGGTTCAAGATGGCACTCAAAATCATCTGCTAAATGATAATAAGGAAATGTGTCAACAGGAAAAATTCTGCTACTGACCATGGTGGCAAGTCACTGCAGAGTGCACTGCACTGCGTGGTGCAGATCACTGGAGAGTCCAAGCAGAAAAGTTTCTCTTCTGATTCTTTTTATTAATACAATCCTAGGAAGTCCAGCCAGTTTTCCGCTTCTATCCTGAACAGACATTTTCCTTCTGACTATAATCTAACAGCTCTGTAGACTTAGCAAAGCCTTTTCTACATTCTTTCTCAAGGAGGATATTTAGAGTTTTCACTCTTAATTTGGCCCTTTTGCTTCTCAGTTATAGCTCTGTCAGTGATATCTAACACATTTAATAGCTAGCAAAACATCTTAGGAATGGTTACCCCCTTGCTCTGTTATCAAGARCAAAAGTGGCATGATGCCTACCCAAAGGATGTCCCAGTAAAATCAGAGGGGTAAGGCATGAGGTATTACACAAACCGCTATAAGTGGCACAGGCATTGTAATGACAGCTATTGAGGTGTCTAAAGAAGTGTTTGAAGTAATGTTGTTAAGCTTCAAACAAAATGCTAGCTCTGGAGAACATACAGAGAAAAGGAGAACATTGATGGTTAATGGAAAAAGYGGGGGAGAAGGAAGAAAAATGGCTGAGATCACTATGAATATGCCAATCTGAATGGACATTTGAAAAGCTATAGTTAAGCACAGGCAAATCTTTTTTTTTTTTTTTTTCTTTAGTGGGAATGGGTATAAATTCACTTTAGAAGCAGATCCTACAGACTTGGCAAAGGACTGAGGAAGTGCTTAATCTGGAGAGGTGAGAAGATGCTGAGGGAGGTGAAAAAAGAAGAAGAGCAGATGTCTGCTGGGCTCCTGCTCTGGGTTCCTGCTGGAGCTGCGGTCTGGGGTGCTGCAGCCTTTTTCCTCAGAGCATTCAGGCCTGTGACCAACATCAAACATCTGTCTCGTGCTGTTTTCCCTGCTCCTGCTGCCCTCGGGGCATGAGCTATGAGCCTGCTGGCAGGGTGTGTTTTGATAGGCTTCCTGATGGCCTTAAACCGTTTGATAATATCCAGCTAAACTTCTCATTTTCTCTTACTCCCTGTTTCTTTAAGAAGAAAGCCAACTCTGCTGTTGYTATGGAAAGCCCTTCATATCTCATGAGACTGAAACACAGGCTGCAGAGCACAGTCGCAGAAAATATCTGGGAATATGCTTGCCCTGAAAGCTGTGGTAGTCAGAAGCTTGTGAGCACTGCAGGCAGAGATGCCCCAGCTGGGCAGAGCTCTTTTCCTCAGGCAGCTCATGAGACACTGCCTGGAAATCCTCCTGCATCCTTGCCAGGGTGCTGGAAAGCCGGAGGAGGGAAGAGGAAAGCTGGGCTGGCTTTGGCTGCGGAGCCAGCAGAGCAGCAGCATCACACCCGGGCAGCGGCCACGGCATTGCCTTGCCTTGCCTTGCAGTCTGCTATTGAAGATGTGAAATTAATGCACCCTGACATCGAAGTTAGATTCAGGTTAGATACTAGGAAAAAATTCTACATGGAAAGAATGGTGAAGCACTGGAACAGGCTGCCCATGGAAGTAGTGGAGTCATCATCCCCAGCAGTGTTCAAGAAACGTGCAGATGAGGCACTTAGGGACATGGTTTAGCAGGCATAGTGTTGAAGGGTTTACAGATGGACTTGCAGATCCTGAAGGTCCTTTCCAACCACAATGATTTATGATTCTGTGAAGCAAAATCTGCCATGACTGTAGCTTCTTTGGCATCCAACTGCCCATCCTGTCTGGTGCGGGAAGCCGGGCCTGGCTGCGGGTAGTGGTCCAGTGCCTCATGGGATCCCTCCCCATCCAAGTGAACTGGTGCTTTGCAGAGAGGAGACACCTCCTCCCGGCAGTGGAGATAGGCTGGAAACAGTGTCCCACAAAGCACCTTTCAGTGCTCTGGAGGAGCTATATTGGCTTTTGTAGTTCCCCATGCTCATTTGACATATCAGGATAGCTGATTTGCTGTTTTCATCCTGGCATCAACCTACATTCATTTTCTCAAAGAAAGTAGCACTAAAATATAAATGACTTGCTACCTTCAGACCATCYTCCTAGTACCAAATCTATGGAATGGGCTTTTGCAGTCTCTTTGCCTTGGTGTGACAACATCTAAAAGCTCACAACAAAAATGCACACCAGCAATGTGCATGAGCCCTGTTGATCAGATCACAAGCTAGAGAGCTCCTTCCCACACCTTTGTATAATCTAAAAACCACAGTTTCCTCTCATTCCAGCTGCCAAAACCTACAAGTTCCTCCACTGCTTCCTTAGCACAATGCTGTGTTTCATGAAGAAGTGAAACTTGGAAGCAAAATCAATTGAGATGAATATTGAATTAAAGCTATTGCATTGACTGAGCTATCCATTTTCATGTATTTATTTATTTTTTTAAAGTCATTAAAATACCTCAATCAATGATAAGAGTAGGTTGGGTCTGGAACAGAACTGAGGCCAAGCTCAGCTTTAAAATGACCAAACTGTCCTCTGTGTCAACACCTTTTTTTAATCTTTTTCTTCTTAATTAGCATTTCTAGCTTTTTTTTTTTTTTTTTTTTAACTAGGAATAGAAGGGAAAGTTCAGAGAAAAAAAAAACAAAAGAAAAAGAAAGAAGAGAAATTCCAAATGTATACCTCTCACCTTAAGACCTTAAGTGTCTGGTATCTACCCTGGATGGCAAACAAAGCTCMATTTTAATGCACAGATTTAGATAAGGGCAGTTAAGGGGTACTGAATCCCCTTCCGAGCTTGTGGAGCACTCACTGGTCCCTCTAGGGATGGAGCAGCTTTACAGACTTCTTCTACCRTCTGCAATGCAGCTACTTCTGACTATGCTGGGGCTCAAGTTACCAAACATTTCTACTATAAGACCCAGTCTTTAACATACAGCCAACTGCTGTGTGGAAGGTCTATGGAAAATGGCATTTTTGAAAAATGCCAACCACGGTAGTTCTGTTGTTCCCAGGAGTGATTCTTGGGAACATATGGAGCAAATGGGGTGTTCTTCACRGTGGTTTTGAGAGGCTGGAGCTTTCTGAAGATGCCCGATGCACTCTCTCAGGTGGTAAAGCATCAAACAGAACAAGAAGAGAGGCATCTTCATGGGTCTGAAAAGAATGAATTTACTAAAAATTCAGAGCACTTTTGTGAATAATTTGCACTCACGGAAGAAACAAACCCATGTGCAGAAGAGCTGTGCACAAATGACCCCTGTAGGATCATTAGAGTCATTTCCACTGAAATTAACTGTAAAAGCTGCTAAATTCCCCATTACTGTTCTCATTTCCTATGTGAAGTCTACTACCAAGTAGGACCATGYCAAGTTTTTCACAGACATAGGAAACCATGGTGACTTTGCATCTCCTCATCCTGCATCTTCTCCTGTCCCAATTCATGTTCCTCTGCAGGAAGACAAGATACCACAGCAAACTCTTTAGGCTAAACGCTTTGCACTTCCTAAAGCCCTAATACGCTCCAAAGGGCTTTGGGGTGATTGCGACTAGACCTTCCCGCTGCAGTCATTAATTCCAGCTTCCATCCCAGATCTATTGAGCTCCAGGGCAACATCTCTGCGCATCTCTCCTCTGCACTGCAGGGTTGTAAGTCCATGACCACTAATATCATTCAGCCAAATTAGTAAGGACACAGAGTTTTTGTAGGCCTAGAGGGAAGCAGAACACTACTCCTCAAAGTCTCTGTCCACTTTTTTTCAGGATCCATCATTAAGCAATACCTAACTTCTGGCCCAAGTCTAGATTTGCCAGCAAACAGGAGCAGTTGGRTCTGAATACTGCTCCTCATCAAAGGGTTTGCTTACGCTGCCACAAACTCATATACTACCAACATTTTTTTTAGAAAACTTGTGAGAAATGAGCACCTTAAGGTTGGCCAAAGGCAATTTATTTTTGGTTTCTCAAGAATTCACTGAGATGATACTTCTCGTTTGCCCTGATACTACATACAACAACATCATGAATGAGGCCTATCTTCAGCAGTATTTTAATGCTAGTTTAGGAGGAAACTAAAACAACCCAGACATTTTTGAAATAATAGGATGTTATTTGTAGGTGCTATGTGCTGAAAATCTGCTTTGCAACCATAGACCTGAGCTTTGTCATGGCAGCAAAACACTTGGTAGCAGTAGACAGTTGCATACAGCACTGTGCACAGGTTAGCCCCTTGCAGGTAAAGTCTCGGGCTGGAAAATTTTGCAAATTTAAAACGGTTGCTATTTCACATCTCAGTAAAACATCTACCAGTCTCTGGTTTTGAGGTTGACCATAACCGTCACGTTTAGATCTGAACTTCCCCCTGCTAGATGCGTCTGTCTGGTGGTTAATCCTTGGCAGGGTGAAAAGCCATTTTTGCTAACTTGCAAACAGTGGCTCAGTCAGTCTGCACTTCACTGGCGTGTAAATGCACTGCCGACACCTCGAGACCCCCAGCAGCGATTAGCAGCATTGGACAATCCCACCAGGAGGTTTTGACAACAGCGTTACCAGAAGCCCGTTGTCGGATGGAATTTAGTGGAAAGAGCTCCATATGTTGTATGCAAAAGAAAACATTAATTTTGGCATGAATTTTTGTGCCAGCAGCCAACTGCCAATAGAATACAGATACAGAAACTGCCAGAACAAACCTAATTGCAGTGCTTGGGATGTGTTTTATGTTTTTCTTCCTAACTGTGTCCAGGTGTGTTGAATTGTTTGAAGTAAAACTCGTGGTGTAGAGCAACAGAAAAAGGCTAACTGTTTAGCTGGTGATGGGAACAATGACTTCTGGAGATTCTCCTGAATCTCTGAGCTGGTGCTTTGTTTTATTGCTTCCATTTTAGGTAGCATGAATCGAAATAAATAACATTACACGTAACATCTATTTCTGAGAAATTCACTATTGCAATTCATGGATGCATTAGTTATATTGCTTTTTGACTAAGGCACCACTAGTAGARACGGCGCAAATATTCTTCCTGGAAAATTTCCTGTGTACTGAAAAGATTATTTGAAAAAAACTGAAATTTTTGTAGGGAAGAAATGAATTTAACACAGTTCTCCATTTTCAAATTAATCTTAAGTGTATTAATGGTTTTTCAGTACCTTCCCAAACAAAGAATTTTATTCTCCTGTTCTTTTTATTTTTACTTTTTGAAACTAATGTCATGAATAGGAAAAGAAAAAGAAATATGAAATAAAGGAAGCAAAATAAAGTCAAGACTGAAAAAAAAGTGTTTCCAAAAAGTGTTCCAAATACTTAAAATGAGACTGTCAACCAAACCCAAACTTTTTTAGAGTTTTTGCTCCACAAAATATTTATTTTCATCCTTTTCATTCACTGTACAGCTATTTTGATGAGTTTTCAAAAATATTTGAATGAAAGGAATTTTTTCTCATATAATTTCTAGAAGTTATTACAGGTTGGGTAACTGAGGACTGAACTATCCTGCAGAGAGGATAAGGTTGCCTTCCAGGCTCCTCTTTTTGCAGTAGTTTGCTCACTAGTGATATGGAGATAACCACAGACTTTTTCCTTTGTCAAATACTTTGAAATTTGCCAACACAAACCTCTACTTAAGACCTCAAAAGTGCTGCTGTTACCAATAATGCTTGAATAAAAAAAGATATATTCAAAAGATATATTCAAAAAAGATATATTCAAAAGAATAAAAAAAGACTGGGGGAAAACAATTGTTAGGAGCAATGTAGGAGGTGGTTGTTTTCTTCATCCTTGTGTTGATGCCCAGGTTTCTTTTGCAGACACCACATACACATACCCATTTTTCACCAAGCCTATTGAATCACCAGAGTAATTCCTTCAGTTCAGTGACCTATTTCAAATTCATTTGCTGCCTGAAATGCAGGAGTGCATCTTGCTCAGATGGCCTCTTCAAGTAGAAGGAAGGTTTTAAAATATTTAACTCTAATATGTAGGTCCTGTGATTTTTAAACCAATGGTTATCTTTAATGGCCTCTAGTATGCCTTGTTTGCAGGTGACACAGTAATATTTTATATCCCTGCCCTAGTAAATCTGTTTTATCTCAGAAGTAACCCCCGCAACAAGGAAGAGTTGAAGAAATCAACAACCTCTGACGCTTACGATAGTTAATATAGAGGCCTGGATAGAGGAAAATATTTTGGAAGATAGTAAGGAGCTCCTGTTTCGTCCCACAATAGTGGGCTGGTTTTGCTCATATACCATTGGCAGAGAAGTTGGTTTCTAATAAAACCCTGCTTGAGCAGAGCAGTGGGTAATTGGCTTTTAAGTCCCAGATTATCCTGTTTCTCAGAGTGGGTTATGTTACCATGGGGTTGCAAAAGGGAGGAGAATTGCAGGCAAAAATGTTTAAAAAACCKTCTATGAGCAAAGAGAGATCTTTTGCCCCTGCTCTGGCCATTAAGTTGCTGGCTGCATTTCCCTCATTGCCCGGCTGCTATGTCAGATTAAGCAGGATGCCACAGAAGTGGATTTTGCTCCCTTCCATGCCAGTGAGGTGGCATAATGCCAGCTGACACAACCCCGATTTTCATACGTGAATTTGCTAGGGGAAAGCGGAATTGCTGAGATGCTGTAGCAGCCTTGCTCATCACCGCAATATAGGTCCAAGTCAATGTCAGCTAGTATTTTAATACCAACGATTGCACGTTATTTCAGTGTTGACTCACTTTATCTTCCCAAAGCATTCCCTGGGGAAAAAATAGCACCTCTTCAAAACTGGATAAAGGTGGGAGAACTTGAAGAACACAGTCCCACCGTTGTTCTGCCAATGCACTAATATTCTGCCAGGAGCACTAATTTGTACTTGACCAAGCTTTGCAAAGCTTATATGAGAACCACTTTTCTATTAAATTAGCTGGGCATCCACCATGAAGTTCAGGTTGGCTTTGGGCTTTCATTCTGGGTTTATGGCTGGCTTTGGGATGACAGAGGTCTGTCATCAAATTAAGCAGTGGAAATGTAGGATAACTTGTTCCAGTTTCAAGCCTGTCAGGGCAAAGTTAACCTGCCAATATTTTTTGAACAAATGCGAGATGGCAGAGCAAGTTTTTGTCAGACAGAAATGTTGCTTTATCTTGTGAAGCTGCAGGGGTCTTTATTTTATACCATGTATCCTAAAGATGAATTTGTTGTGTTKTCAGACATTGGAGTCAGTAATTTCCATGCCATTTGTAGCTTTTCCTCATAGTTCTCAGAGGTTTCAGCTTTCTCTCATAGTGCAATCAGACCTCTGGTCCAAACAAAGAATGATCTATTTCAGCTCGTTAGCTCTTACACTAATGACTCTACCTGGTTGGGGAAATGGCTTTGCAAACTGATTGGTTCAGGAGTTGTGGCGTGTGGAAGGCACTCTGCTATCAGGATCAATGCTCATGATAATCCATCTAAATGGCTAAATGGAAGGTTTTCATTTGCAAGGCTGCCTCTGGTATGCTTCTTAGCATTAAGTCACTTAAAAAGACAAACTCAATATTGCTCCTAATTTTTCTTAAATACAGTTGGTACATTTATCACAACATTTTGCCTTTTCCTCTTGTTTGGTTTTGTTCCATGTCTCTCTCTATTGCGTGGGTTTCTGTATTTCTACGGGCTGTCCTTTGACTAGTGCTGTCACAAAAGCTGCAGCTCATTCCTCCTGTAAGAATAGCATCAGATATTTTTACCATAAAGAAAAGCATAAGTTGTGTGCTTCAGTTACTGGTTCCATTTCTGGCTAATCTGCATGGTATTGAGTCAAAGAATGAACAGATTCAAGCTTTTAATTAGACATTCTGCACAATCTAAACCAGATGAAATGAGTAATTATTATTATTATTATTTTACTTTCCATCTTCCTCAACCCAGAATTTCATTTTCATTTTCACAAGAAATTCTCTCTAGGAGAAGGCAAATGGAAACCCAGCTGTCTCCTGTGTTTCCTTGGAGGGTCTAAAATACCATGGTATTTCAGCAGATGATACCATGGTAGCATCWAGCATGATAATAGGACTTGGACTGAGGGAGAACACATTCTTGATTTGAATCAACCTCTGGAGTTCTTTGCTTCCAAGAACTGATGAGGAAGCTTCAACAGCGGCGGGTCATCATGTTATGAAGACCAGAGGTTTAAGGGGAGCTCTCACCACTGTGCAATCTCAAACATCCATGAAGACCAAGGTATTTCCCTGGAGATATGTGTAAGACAACCTGTAGATCCACACTGTACCTCCAGAAGCCCACTGTGACAACTCTCACCAGCTGTATAAGCAGCAGCATGACCTTGGTGCGTTATACAACAGTCATGGCACCAAAGTTGTTAGTGCCCACGGGAACATACTGAGATCTTATTAAGGGTGTCAGAAAAAAAACATAATGGAGATGTGCATGCATTTTTCAGACTGGCAGATGTTCCCCAGGACACATCTTCATGTTGTTTTGTTCCTGTCCTCTGTCRCTCACTCTGGGTAGCACAGAATCAGTCTTAGTGTTTTGCATTTTTTCTGTCATGCTATTTGCCAAAATATTTGACAATGTTTTGAGAAGAGTGACTCTTCACAGCACTGCTCAGCTTTAGAGTCCAGGATACGAAGACAGACAGGCTGGATAGTAGCTGCTTTTCAAAACCAGGCTGCAGTATTGTTCTGGATGTTTAATTTGGATGGCCAGTTTCTGTGAAATCTCAATCCAAGCTGCTGGTTGTCTCTCAAAGGATTATTTTCAGCACAAGGAAAAGAACTGCTAAGTTTGAATGAGGTCTTTGTCTCAGAGTGTTTGACTGGTTCATCCTAGTGACTTCTACMTAGGGAGTGAAAGATGTAGCTCACTTCAGGAGATGCCCTCACTCTCTCTGTAGCCTATAAGCACCCTATATATATAATTAGTTGCTTAGAAATATTGTATTGAGCAGGCTTCCACTGTTGCTTCCACTAAGAAGCAACATTGCCTCACATAGGGCACTGACAGCAGGAGAATGAAATCCTCATGACTTGGTATCTCATTGGACTAGATGATCTCCAAAGGTCCCTTCCAGCCTGTCCTATGATTCTGCAAACTTTTAGCACTTCAGCAGCAGCTGGGCAATAGCTACCACTATGCCGAAGTGTGTTACAGCCTAAGGCCAGGCCTGGGCCGATGAAATAGCTGCATGTGAGACAAGAAGAGCCACTGGACTCTTCAGTGACCGCCTATAACCCTGCTCACCACAGACTTCTGCTTACTCTTATGGCTCCAGGAAGTGGGATGAAAAACAACATGGGAAGTGACAAGATTTGAAGAAACACAATCTGAGAAAGCTCTGGGAATTTGAACAATGTTAAGTGAGAATAAAACCAAACATTGACTAAACAGAAATATCAATTTGTCATCCTCCCTGCAAATGTTTCTGAAGAGCAGATTTCCTCTATATCTTCTTGCTGGGGAAAACAAAACAAAATATCCTTCAGATAAGCCCAGAGGACTTTAGAGCTGTTTGCATTTCAAAAGTCTGGGTTCATGGGTCTTTCCTACATCTGGTTGCTATTCTGCAGTCAGCCCAGTGCCATTTGAATTGGTCATAGCATAAGATCCCAGCCCCGCTGAGGCCAAAGTGCCTTGCACGTCCTGATGTTCACTGACCMTGCAGAAGGCCCAAGCACTCATTAGCTGCTCATAAATCCTGTTTTAAATGTCACCCTGCAAACCCAGATGCTGGTTTGSTTGCAGATTCAGACAGCTGAGACCTAGGGCCTGGTGGGTTGGCTATGGGGCTGCATCCTACATCCTAGGCTCAGCACAAGCCCAAAGCAGAAGTAGTTCCTAGTCTCAAAGAGCTTACGAGATGTTATGTGGCTATAGTGAGAAAGGGGATGCTGAGAAAGGGTGTGAAAAATGAAGTTCTTTCAGTCATTCACAAGAGGTGGGCATTTGTAGCTTTAACTACAAATGACGTTTTAAAAGCAAGGAGTTACAGTAATTAACTCAGGGTCAGAAACGATGTAGCCTAAATTTTTATTCTGTTTTGAGACACTTTATTGACATTTATTTCTTGATGTTGTTTCAAATATTAATGAGATCTCTTTCTCTCTTGCATCCAGCAAGGGCTGAACTTGCTTTGCAACCTCATCCTTAACTGTGTTKTTTATCTCTAACCTGGCTAATGATGCAATTGCTTTGGGAAGAATTGCCTGCTCCCAGGTTTGGCTGAAAGCACCGAGACACACAGTTATAGATTCTGCAAGAAAATTTGAGTCTTTGGAAAACAAGATGATGGTTATTAAATAGAGCTGACTATTAGAGCAATGCCAGAGCCCACTGCCTCAGTCAGGTTCCTCAGGGATGCAAAGGGGAATAAAGGTGGATGAGACAATCTTGAATGTATGGATGGATGTAGGGATGATATAAGATCAAGGCAGTGACAGGGAGAAGACAGAGGCAGAGATCCTGGGCTGTAGCCCCTTTTATCGTTAGCACAGTCCAAGGCAACACCAACTCTGCTTCAGTCGTCACRTTTAAGTCTCCATAGCATGTTCCACTTCCACTTCTGGCCTCCAACGGGCCCCAAAGGCTGATAAATGGGCAACTGAGAAACAGGTGAGTTATTGATAAAGCGAAATAAGCGTATGAGCCTGAAGAGAGATTCTTCTTTCTGTAGCTACATTTATAGTTATTATAKCTGCTTACTGGAAAATCGGTGATCAAACGCTCCTTCAGCTCAGTGGTTTGGAGAGTGTGGGATGACCTTGCAATGTGGGAAATAAYCCACCAGAAAAATGACAGAAATGTGGACAGCATAGGGTCTGTGGTGTCCTTTTATCCACAGCATGGAAAGGAAACATGCAAGACAACCAAAATAACATCCTTTGGCATTATGTGACCTAGAAAGGTTGAAAATAAAAAAAAAGATATGGAAAGAGAATGGAAACAAAAAAGAAAGAAAAAAAAAAGAAAAAAAAGCAGTATTTTTGAAGATATTCATTAGTGGTGACTTTGGATGGTTTCGAGCTGCAGACAAGCCTATTCTGCCATGTCTACGAGTGGAGGCTGCTCTGTGGAGCGCACACAGCTGGTGTCAGACCCATTTTCCAGTTCACAGTTCTCCTGTTTTTCCTGCAATGCTCAGAGGCCTCGGACGACTGCTTAGGGGAGCAGGACTGCAGGCTGCAGAGCGTGTGGGACTGGGAAGGAACAACCAACATCTGTCTCATCTGTTCCTGTTTGCAGAGTGGTGCATCTCCCTGGGTACCTCTTTGTGCGTCCCCGCCACGTGGTTCACAAACGGCCGAGTGCTCCTCAAGGATYCCGTGTCCGTGGGCTGTGTCTCCTCCCTGGCTCAAGGTTATGGCTCCATCCTGACTTGCTTCACTGCCCACCAGACTTGCTAGGTCTGTCACTGATTCTTTTATATGCTTTAAGGGCTTCTCTACTCCATGATTGCAGAGATTCCAAAGAGCTGGAAGAGGCAGGATCTGGCCCTGTGAGAGCAAGAGGACCTGCTCTATTTTCTCTCCCTTAAGTTGGCCATGTGCTTGGCAGCATCTAAAGGCATCTCCCAAGGCCATTTTTACAGTGATTTAACACATCATGGAGTGCTCACTGTTGTGCCTTGGGAGATATACTTCTTTTACAGTCGATCATTGCAGTAGTGAAACAGTGCGGTCCCCTCATCCCCACTGCTCTCCATGGTTTTCTGTACCACCAGGAGTGCATCGGGGAGCAGGAATATTTGTTGAAGAGCTGCAATCTGTGCAGAGGGGCGGTCCTTCTATAAAATACTGTGAGCTTTTTTTTTTTTTTTTTTGTAGGATTTGCACTAACTTTTTCTTTTTTAAGGACATCTTATTCTTGACAGAGCCCAGCTAGTCTCTGCTCTGCAAACCCAAATACCTCCTGAACCTCAGCTGTATCATCCCGCTGAGCCAGATGCTGCATCTGGCTACCTCCTTCTCCCCTCTGCTGGGCCTGCAGTGAGAAACCCAGCCTCCTCAGAAACAGATGTAGAAAGTGCCAGCAACAGTATAGGTTGTTCTACGTTATTGGAAATCATCAAGAAGTGATGGTGGTTTCACTGGTAATGGTGATGACCCTCTGTGTGAGTCCTCACTGGGCAGCAGGTGTCCTGTGTGGGCAGCCTGACCACTGACCCTTCTCATGTGGACTGCAGGAGCTTCGAATGGCTACAGAAACCAGAGAAAATCCAGAGTTAGTCACAGCAGGAAAACAAACATCAACATCAGACTAAGCTGCTGTATCCAAGTGKTTGGTGACTATTACAGGCTTGACAGTCTTCCAGATTGAAAAGCTAAACACAGCAGCAATGCGAACCCAAGACAAGCAAAGCAGATGTTTCCAACCCTTCTTCGGTCCTTATTCTCCTATGCTGACTAAGTGAGTAAGTGTAAAACACAATGTGCTTTAAATCAGACCTAGGCAGAGTTCACCGGTCAGGTTAAATGTGCCTCTTTGGGTGCACAACTGAGCTGCTAGCATAATAGCTTTTAAAGTAATAGCATAGCTTTAAACTTCCCCTGAGTGAGAGCACCTGGATCAATACATTTCAGAATAGTCCTTACGCTTTCAGGACTATATTTTTATGTTATCTATATATACCTGAGGTGTCTCCATGATTGTTGTTCATGGGAACTCACTTGGGGGTCTACTGAGCAAGAAGTGTGTTAGCTAAAACTACTTGTTCTTGATCTTGGCCTTTGTCACTAGAAAGTCCATGTCTCATAGGGGTGTTTTTGCAGGAACAAATATGTCTAATCTCTCATCAAATTTTATATGACATGTTTGAAAGTGACTGATACTAGAAAACAAAGCTCATCAAAATCTTTATTTGCATATTAGTGGTAATTTTTGAAGTAATTTTTTTTTCTTGCAATTCACTTTGGGAATATATTTGAAATGCTGCTGATTCTTAAGAAATAAGAGATTAATTTCTTCTGCCAAATAAGCTTAAACATTTTTTTGCTTGTTTACAATAGACTTACAGATTTTTTACTTTCCAAAGACATTTTCTTAAGCTTAATATAAATAAGCATATACTTTCATTTCAGAAACATATCAGTTACATCCTAAATGCTGAATAGCTATTCTTCTGCAATCTTAACATCCCCCTAATCATCACTTTAGACCATTACACGAGAAAACGAGTGAAACTTTTTCTCTTAAGCTAGATACAAACAATAGTGAAGAGATTGTTCATGCTGAAATTACTGAGGCACAGACAAAACAATGTCTACTCCATTTTGAATAAACTAGAATTTTAGGTTTCTTCCAGGCCTAAAACTGTTTCACACCAGAGCCCCTCATTTGCAACACTATTCCCTGATGCATAAATGATCAGAATCAAATACTTTGGTCTAGACCTGACCAGATGACTTTGGCATCTGGATGGCTTGTGTTGCCAGGCACACAGGTTGAGTGCAAATTCATGAGACCATAGGATAGAGATGCTCCTGGATGAGGTTCAATGGGAGCTGGTGCAGGAGGATTAGGTAGTCAAGCTGGATACAGGAATTGGCCAATCTTGGGCTGCGTTGCATGGAAAGGATGAGTAACCTGAGGCGGAGCTGCGCTTGGCACCTTTGTCTTTTTGGGGGCTTAGGCTCCATATCACAGTTTCCCTCTGAAAAAAAGAAGTTGCTGGTGAGCTTGGGTGAGGCCAGGAGGAGAAACATGTTTTCTCCTCCACTGTGAGCATGTTTGGAGGAGTCCAGGTCTCCTCGTGTTGAGATTCTTCCCTGTTTCTCCATTCTGCTCCCTGGTATGAAGCTGTCTAAATCTTATCCTGAGCCCCAGGGTTGAGGAACTGTTATTTTAAACCTGATCATGGTCCTTGTGACATGCTGAGAGAAAAAAAGAAAAGACATTTCTAATAATGAATCTTGTTATTTTCCTAAACTCAGAGGAAATCTGCAGCACAGCTGGTGGCCCTGGAGGAAAGTGAAGGAATACTGCTTAATGAGAACCTGGTGGGTTAATTAGTCAGTTGTGTGATGGGGTTAGTCAATAGGAAAGAAACACTCGGAAATTTTAAGCAGCATAATCATGACTGACCTTAAGGTAGCAGCAGCCTAATAAGCAGTTAAATGTGCTTGAGCAATAGGGGATGTTTGAGCAAGACAGGATTAGGAGGAACTGGGCTGATGTCCTTCTGCACAGTTTGAAACAGAAGAACTACAAAATGAACATATTATTGAGGTTTTTAGCAACAGAGCCAGCAGAAGAAAGCCAGCAGTACATCCAACTTGATGTTCAATATCCTTCTCTGTGTATTGGCACATAGAATGTGTGGGTGTAAGGGTGGTAGTAGATATTGGAAGAGATAGAAAGGAATATACATATTTCTCTATACATATTTCTATATATATGTACATAAATTATCATCCAAGCTTAAGCTTGTTTACTTATGGCCTCAGCTCTCAAGGAATTTTATCTTTCTCTTTCTCAGCACCCTACCGCATACATCCAGCTTGAGGCCCTTAGTGCCTCCTCCAAAATTCAAGTTTTTGCAACTTGGACTATCCCTTCCAGTTTTATGAGGGTTGCTTTCTAAACACTAATGGTTTTGCTGTTTTCTGAACAAGCCTTGCTGATCTGTGGGTTACAGGTGTCCAGTAATTCATTTTACAGTCATTTTATTGTAATGTGTAAAGGTGTCTAGTCCTTCTCATGCACTTATCTCCATGTGCCATTGCCTTGAGGCATCTTGGTGTGACCTTCCTTATGATCTGCTCAACTCATCACTCTCATTTCCGGTGACTCAATTGATTGCTGAGTGTCTTGCAAAGCTTTCCTGGCCTTAGTCTTGGTTGTACATGGGCTCTAGCTCTTTCCCGCTACTCTGTTACTGGATTCATCTCATCTGCTGTCCCAAGCCTGTTGCTGTTTCACATAAGCCTGAAAGATTTGCCTGTGTTGTTGTTCTTTTGTGCAGATGGATGTTTAGCTTAGGCCATGTAGTGCTGATCTGGTTTTCCTATTGCTTTGTGTGTACTCAGGGGAAGAAGTTTTGTGTTAAATTCTCCTGCAGTGCTGAGTCACTTGAACTCTGCTACTGTGTCATGTGCTCAACTGTCTGTGTACAGGGCTGGTTGCATCATATCTTGCAAAATGTGTTTTCCGTTTCCTCCTTGGAGTTGCTGTCTGAACATCTTCCAAATTATCCACCTACTAAAAGCTGGGAAAGTTCTCTCTTATGATGTAATCCCCCCTCTTAAAAGTCTCCTTTGAGCTTTTCCAAGAACCTGGTTGGGATCTGACAGCTAGGATACACTTTGCATGCTTTATTCTTTCTGGATATTGTTAGACCTTCAAAAGGATTTGCTCCTTGTGATTTGGCCAGAGATGTAAGTTCAAAATGTTGAACTGTTCGTGCTTCAGTATTTACCCCATCAGGTTATAACCATGGTCAGAGAGGATCCCCTAATCCAGCAAACTCTTAGTTGTGCCCTGAAAATCTTGCGTGCACATTGCTGGCTGGGCTTTCTCCGATGACTGAGTCAGTGTTCACCAGATCCTCCCTGGGACTAACTGAAGCTATGCTAAAGCCTCCCCCTACAAATTCATTATCCATGGCACCTCCCCAAAAAATTCATCCCGCTACCATGTTCACTAGACAGTTTTGCTTTGAACAAATCARCTGCTCTCTCTTCATTCGCTGATAACTGGTAGTGTCATTTTCTTCCYGGTTTGGTATTTTTGGGTCCATGTACATCCCAAAGTATCTGCAATGCTTTCACTGCTGTCAGACTAMATAGGGGTCAGCCTGTGTTAGTATCTGAAGGTCCATTTTCTTTGCAGCCTTGCAACTTCCTTGCTTGGTGACTACACTCTCCATTTCTCATTTCTCACTGTCTGTGTAAAGGGCTATTTATAGCCTCACTTCCTTGACTTATGTCCTTGTCCATTGTAGTGCTTGACATACAGTTACTCCTGTCTCACCCTGAGGATATTCCATGTCTGTGCTTTACCAAATTAGGGTTCATACTGTTCTGTCTCTTGCCAGGTCCTATTCCTGTTGCTCTAAAATCCAGGCAATACTTAYTGTAAGAGTTTCTTATTGACAGATTGCATTCATCTGCTGGCTTTAGAATGGCTTTTTGTATATTASTAACATGAAGTCACATTTCTGCAGCCTGTTTATTGCTGCCTGGGATGAACACTGCAGCTCACTCCACAATTCACATGGAAATGAATCAGTTGTTGATCCTGCAGCCTCGCTGTGGGTGTACTGGTTGAGCATCTGGCAGACCTCTTTTCCAGACAGCATGAGGCTGTATTAGGCAATTGAATTGACCCTGGTCTTTGTTCTGTTTCTTAAAWAGCTTCAGCTTTAACCTGTCCTTGCTGACCTCTGGACTGCTACTGTTTGATCAGCTCCCTTGAATAGATCAGCAGCCCTTAGGATTTTCCAGGAATTCCCCTAGCTTTAAACTTATTTCTCCAGGTTTTCATTTCCTTTGAGTGAGGTTCAGTACAAGGTTAAAATACTTTAATATAGGGGATATACATATGTATGAGGTATCTAAGTTTATGTAAGGTCAATGAAGATCCAGTCCGTAGCATCCATGGAGCTGAAAGAAGGCTATACCTGGCTGGCTACTTTGGGACAGAATGGCTGTTTCTCCRGAGAGTTATCTCCATTTACCATAGTGACAATGATGGTAATGCTGTTGCTTAAAAGCAGTCTAGCGCCATCTGAGGTACTCTAAGATATCTATGACATCTATATGGGGTTGGACAGTGTGGTAGAAAGCAGAGGATGGAGACCAAACAGTTCACAGAACACTGGGCATACCTGTACAGCAACTGAAACTATTCTCAGTCTCCACTGAAGAGAGTTAGGCACCTAGTGAATATGTAGACAGCTATGTTCAGACACCTAAATTTGGGTTCCTCACTGTTTGGGGAGTGTCAGTGGCTATGTGACATGCCATTGGATGCTCTGCTTGGCCTCCAACTGCTAGGAAAAGCAAGGAAATGTGAATATCCCATAGGTCCTGTCATATCCTAGGACATCTTGAAGGGTACCTGGTTTGGGCAGMTGAATCTATCCCTTCATGTCTGTAAATCTGCAGAGTATTGTCTCTGATGGTGAATTCTATATGCCACATGCCTCCACAAACACTTTTACCTGTTTCCGTGGTGCTGTTGGCCTTTCCTTTCTCCCCAGTCAGATGTTAAAGGGCTCCTCCAACATTTTCTCACCAGTTTTCAATGGCCAGCTCTGAACACAGAATCATTACTAAAACTTTCATCCTTAAGCTTCTGCTTCTTTCCTGTGTCTTTGAATTCTTTCTCCTGAAGTCATGCCTGTCACTATACTTTCCTGCTGCTGTACTATACTGTTTTGAAGCTAAGAATATTACAGGTTCCCATACTTGCACACTGCTCTTGGTAATGAATGCAATTCATACTCTACCACATGTCTTTAGAGGGGGTTAGGAATATCTTTGCAGCCTTTTTATTCTTCTGATCTATATTTCATATTTTAAGATTCATGAACATTCATGAAGGGATATACTAGAAACATTTTCATTATATTAAAGAAGAAAGAATGCTGTCAAATAATCCCTATAACCATAGTCATGGGCATTATTTCTTACTGTTGATACTGTGGTTCCAGAGACCATGAATATAAATATTTCCTAATGACAAAACATTGAAAATACAAGGTAAGTATTTATGTATATTTAAAGGTTTAACATTACAAGTATCTTACTTGGTTTTCAATATTCTTAACTATTATGCTTAATTACTTAGCCAGTAGCTTCAGTCTTTGACCTACACTTATGTCAAGACTGCATTAAAAACACACAAAAGTAGAAGCTAAGAATGGTTTTAGATAGCTTTTTTTTTCTGTTTTAATTTGATGTAGACTCTAATAGGTAGTGACAGTCTCACCCAGCCCAGATCTCTAGAAGATGTAAATGCTACTCACAAAAAAAAAAGGAGCTGAAAGACTTCAGGTAAAAGAAACAATCCCCCTGCCCAACTCACACATGTTAATTTAAGAAAAGCAAATCATTTGTAAGACAAAGCCGTCCAGCAAGAAATGCTAAGAACATGTATTTTCTGTGCTGTTGCACAGCCAAAAGAGACAAACTGCCATTTACATAGTATCACATTTTACCAAATTAACAATAAAAGAACTATTAATATTTAATATTTATATTATACTGTCATCAGGAGACCAGTTGGGTCTGCTCCCTGCTGTGTGAGCTGTGCTGACACTGAAAATTATTATGATTATTTTTTTATTTATATTGAGGAACCATTGTAATGTGCCTTGACCCTGTTGTGCTTGCCAAGATGTGGGCCCCAGTTCCGAAAGGCTTAGGTGCATTTTCAGGGCAATCTAGTTTTGTAACCGTAAGAGTTGAGAATAAAGTTCTTTCTTCGTGGATTAGTGCTTTTTTTTTGACTTAGCACCAAAAGTTAATGTTTATATATGTGAATCAGACATTTATGGGTCTGTGTCTACTAATATCTTTGAAGGATGTTACTGAATTGAGGAAAGGAGCCCATGATAGGACTGCTAAGAAAAGATGACTGCACGTCTATGTATAAACAGAGAAAACTTACATTTGAAAAAATTGTGTATGGGTTGTCAAAACAAGAATTCTCCAGTGAAGCTAAGCAGATATTTTGATTTATTAAAACTTGTAAATTTGTTTCGATGATTGAATAACCACCTAAAATGAGGCTCTGTAAGTGATTGTTGTCCTAGTTTCATGACTGCTCCWTTTCTCTCTGCTTTAAGCTTTGCAGGGCAGGAACTGCTTTCTGCAGTGTGAGGGGGTCCTTCAACATAGCCACCTTCAGCACATGATGATCATAGTACTAATAGTGGTCATAATTTGCTGTCAGATTGTTGGTATGTCCTTAGCTTATCCAAAAGCCCATTACCTAGGAGGAGAATTATTAAGGTACGATACTTCAGGGGATGCCAGGACAACCTATGTGCAAAACTAGTCACCTCTTTTGCTTTCTAGGATGCTTTTATGGCTTGTTACATTTCAGTAGATCTTCATCCAACCTATTCAGTCTTAGTTGGAAGTCTGAGCAGTCCCAGAGTGCAGGTAGCATAGATGCTAGTTCCTCGGCACAAACTGTTTTGTTATACAGATAATCTGCTCCTATTGCAGTACTTCACTGCTACTATGGACATAGCCTGAGTTTATGTACTTCTGTCAGGAGGACACACATACTTGTAAGCTCATTGCCTCTACTCGACAGCCCATCTCTCTGAACATCAATGTATCCTCTAATTCTGAGAAACCCAAGTAATATTATTTGGTGAATAAATTGCAATAGGAAGATGTGTGTGAAATCGGTATTATTTGTTATCCCAATAAACTCTCCTGTAACAATTGCATTGAAGAAAATTAGGTGAATATATCTAGAAAGTGTGTCTCAGAGCTATGAACAGTGACTACATTTATATCATTCCTTGCAGAGTTATCTTACTGGCATTATTTCCAGGATTCTTGTTACAGTACAAATTCAGGCAAAATAAATAATATAAATAATGTGATTTCACACAGAGATTTTCCCAAACGCTATTTTTCTCAGCCAGCTAAGGAGATAGTCTCTGCTTTGAAGACAGCAGAAGTAGTTTTGTCTTAATTTAAATATGCCCATCATTTGGGAACCGTGGGAGATAAAAGTAACATTTTGAATAACCAAAGATTCCAAAGACTAAGTCACCAGCTGTTCCAGTTCTTATCTGACTCTGTTCATGCCCCCAAGTCATGCTGTATAGCCATAAAAACAAACTTCATACCCAAAGCAAATGCTTGGCCTAAATTCTGCTCTCCTAGGCTGGCTACTTTTAGGTAAAAAAGCAGCATCGTATTCTATACAGCCTGTGAAGAAACCTCATGCTGTGGCTCTAATGTGACCTCATACATTATTCAGGAAGCCTAAGTCACCTCAGCACTTTTTTGTTTCTAAGACAGAGATGTACAACTGGTACAAGTTGTAACTTTCAAAACTTTCAACTTTAAGGCTGTGATCCTGTACCAGAGAAAGCAGAGGAGTTTCTCCTTCCTTTCTTCCTTTCTTCCTTTCTTCCTTTCTT
>NW_020454261.1:1677026-1755276 GCF_003342845.1 Nothoprocta perdicaria
CTTTCTTTCTCCTGTGAATGTCAATTCTAAAATATCTTTTTTCTAAAAATTTCTAAAAATCTTTTTTAATTCTAAAATATTTTTTTCTCAAACTAAAATGAATTTTGGTACTTTTTTTTTTCACAAAAGTTGGTGCATTGTTTTCCTTACCTCCAATCCATCCATCTACTTCTCCACTAAATCAGGGCTTTCTATCCCTAAATGTGAATGCTCACCTAGTAGAGACCCTTTCTGTGCTCTTTCTTGTACTGTTGTTTACAGACCTTATCTGCAGTGCATAGTCAGAGAACGGGTGAGAAACTATCCAGGTTTGAGAAACTGTGGAATGAAGTAGAAACATGATTTGCAGCATGTTAGACCTGACCCCAAAACTGTATAAAACGTATAAAAAACCACCAACTGTGCTTAGGTTTGAGTAAGTTTTGGTTGTGAATTCTCCTCTCTGAAAATGACATTTCAGTGGAGTCAAAACTAATTCACAGGTCAGGTTCTATTTGTCATTTTTGAGGGAGGAGGGGGAGACAAGAGGAAGAGAGAGGTAATGATGGACTGTTTGATTTAAAAGTCACCTGTCTCCTTTCTTTCAGTAGCTCATTTGCCAAGGGTCTCATTGAAAATGCAGGAAATGGGGCTTCAGTTTCTTCATCTGCCTAAGGAGACCTGAGCCCACCCTAATTGCCCAGGAAGCGCCCCCCGGGTCATCGGACTTTTATCTTTCTCCCAGTAGGAGAGGAAGAGATAGGAAAACTTACTATTTTTTTTCAAAATCTCCAATAGAGGATGTTCTACTTTGTATACAATATTTAAATTTTCATTAGAGCAAAGCCCTCCCTCTCTGCTGCATAGCCTAAATACAGTGATATAGAGCTGCTCTTTCTGGCTTAATGAATATTTCAACATCCTATATACAGTCGAACATCATCAACAGAAAAAAAGCATGAAAGCATTTCCCAGCAGATTATTCCCTTGTGCAATGGCTGGAATTTCTTTCTGTAGGTTCAGACCTCTCGGTAAAAAGCAAGAACTGAACCCCAACCTTCCGCCTCCTGGCTGGACTCTGTAACCATCGAGGAAAAAACAGTAGTCCCCAGTTGTGACATATTCTGAAAATCTTATTTCCATTTACTTCATTTTCTTTAAAGAGACCAAAATAGAAATACACTGTTTTTCTCTTCTTCCTTTTTTTTTTACTTTTTTTTTTTTTTTTCCCATTTAGTCAAGAAGATCTATAAATGCTTCATATTATCTAATTGGGCCTCCGAGGCTGGTTCCCAAACTCAAAAAGTCAGTAATTTGCACCCGTYCTGACTTACTACTGCTAGAAAAACGTCAGAGGAAGATAAGATGAATTTGTGGCTGTCTCATGTGAAGCTCAAAAAACCTTTTTTGGAAAGATGATGTTAATAATTCTGGTGTTGCCTTCTGATTGTCTCTTGATAATACAAGATCAAATGTGCTCCATTTACAATATTTTTTCCCCCATTGTACTGCTAGGTATAGATACTCCACATGAAGGTTGCTGGGTTTATGAACACAGGGAGCAAACCTTTCAAATAAGAACTACTTTTGAACCCATGCTTTGCAGGATATTGATGCTGTTTTAGAAATGACTTGTTGGGTTTACTTCAAACCTAATCAGAAAAATATCTCTCCTGGCTATATACCAAAGCACCTGAATTTTCAGGCCATCAAGGGCTATACTGCTTCTCTTTTTTGATCAAAGCTGGGCTAAGAGGTTCAAAATCAGGTTTATTTTGAACAATGTCTTGCCGCTTAAAAATTCCCCCCCCTTTTTTATTTTTTTTTTTATTTTTTTTTTTTTTAATTTAGCTGCTCTACCTTTTTGTTTAGGATGAGCTGCAATTTGTGCCAAAAAAAAGCCTTGCCAGCATCAAGGCTCCTGTTTCACTGCTTTATTAGGTCTTGAGCTGCATGATTAGCCTGAGGGATAGATTCACAAATAACAGCTGCTCAGCTGGGGTGTTTCCTTAATCCAGGCCTCTCCCTTTCAGAATCAAAGGCAGACCGAGGCAGGGGAAATTATCTCTGCCCTGCAGAGCTGTGTGGAACAAGCAAGAAGGCTAGTGAGTGGGCAAGTCTCTACTGGAAAGCTTGTAGAGCCTACGATGAGGTATTTCAGTGATGGAGCTGCTCTCTGTTGGCACATTTAATTGAATTTATTTTTTTCTGCTTTGCCGTAATGAAGCCAACTAAGATCCAAACTATCTGGGTCACTGGAGCAAGTGAACCCAGAAAGTTAGTGATAACCATGGTGCAGTGCTGAGAATGTTTTTAGAGCTAATTGCTGAGCTTAATAAGGAGTGTTTATCTTCCTGCTTATGAAGTCCTGTAATGTTCTGTATTCTTCCCTTCCTCCCTCTCTGATGCTTTCCTATATATGTATTTAGTAAATTTTTCATAAGGAAATTAAAACAAAATGGAACCTGAATGTTCCCTTATTTGCACTGGGGTAAATAAACAGCAGTTCTGCTGAGATAAATTGACTAAAGCCTGAACTGATGAAATCACTCTGGAGACTGGTTTTGATAGAATCCTATTTGTATTAACTGAAAAACTGGTTARCTGAAGCTAAACTGGTATGAAATTAAAGTAAATGAAAAGAGAATGAGGCTTATTTGTTTATTGTTTTAATGCCTACTGCGTTTTTCTGATAGGTGAAAGAATACTATGCAGCCAGTGAAGTAGAATTGGATGGCAATAAAAAACATCTATTTTCTGTCTTTAATGAACCAAAGCCCTTTAATATGAAGACCGTTCATCTATGCTGGAAAGCTTTAGGATGTGTTTGAGATATATTTTGAGATGATAGGAATTACAGTGCTGTTTGCAAAAAGATTTTTAGTCTCTTTATTAGATTGAGTTTTTGAAGCCATAGGGTAAGTAGAATTGCGTTAGTGGAAGTACAGAATTAAAGAGAAGAAAAACATATCTCTGCTTCCTTGGGCTATTGGACTCATGTGGATAGGTTTTCTCCATGAGCATGAGCGTGCTTATGCATAAGTGAAGCTTAAGAGAAACTTGAGGAGCAGATGTAAGATTAATAGCTCTTGCAAGCACATACCCAATATTTTTTGTAATGTTAAAACTTCTCTCCTCTCTGAAGAAATTATTATAGATATTGGCACTGGTTTACTCCAGAGGTCTGTTTCCTGCAAGCATTCAGAGTAAAATATGCTGCTGCTAGTAACATAACTAGTGTTTTATTTCTGCTAGCCATGCAGAAGAGCACTTCAGGGAGAGGGGAGCAGGATTTTGCTTTTCCTTTGGCCTCATGGAGAGAATATCTGACAAGTTTCCAATCAATACTTCATTCCATACAGTTATAAGAGCAATGGGATTACAGAAGTGCATTTCAAAGTATGATCTGGAAGTTTACACAAGCCTAAGATAGGCCATACTTTCTAACAGCTAGAAGGGGCAGGAGTTGGATAGGAATGAGCATGAATTTCAAAACCTAGTAGCTTGTAGAGTCCATGAAGAATAAAACCTGTAGAAGTTCACAGCCCAGATGTGCATGAAACCAATCTGCCTCCTTTTTACTGATTATGCTAATTGGTTTAATGAAGGTATAGTTTATGCCTATAGAACTCTTAATATCACTGTTCTAGAGGTCAAAATCTGGCAGGTGCTGCAATTTTAGCAGCTGTCTGTAATTTTCAGTCTTTTTTTTCCTGCTGTCTTTTAGGAGGTTTTTTTTTTGTTATTGTTTGTTTTTGTTGTTTTTGTTTTGTCTTCTAGAACAAATATAGTGCCTTCCTATTTCTCTTCTGGTGCCCCATTGCTTGGGTTGTCACAGCTTGATGCTTAGTGGTAGATATGTGCGTGACTGCATGTGTACTAGTCATGCTGCTAATTGCCTCCCCTTTGCAAGAAAGAAGAGCTTTAGATAACTAAATGCYGTCTCAGAGATGCAGACATTTAAAAAGAGCTGCGGTTATTTTGTTTTTAAAATACCATAGCTCTACATGTGCTGAAATATAGAAGTGTGAAGGTGATGTCCTGGGCTCCTCCATGGCAGTAGGARTTTTGCCGTTGGTGTTAACAAGGTCCAAGACTCCTCTGAGATCTCTGAATATTTCTTGCTGAATTTAAGGTATAAATCCAGGGATACCTAATTTAAAGACATGACTTTAAATAAACATGGAGATTCAGAAGAGAAAATGATCAGCTTAAAGAATGTTTCTCTAAACACTTTTTATGACAGCTAAATAACAACAGAAACGCGACATACATGACATGCATCTCCTTCTGCCCTGCAGCCCCTGTGCTGCTAGAGCCCTGGCTCTGTCTGAGCAGATGGGCAGGGATTGCCTTCTTCAGTGAGGCTCATGCACCTAAACCTTAAGCTAAACAACACCACACAGAGCAGGCTTCTCTAAGCAGCGTATTTGTCTTTTCATTTACAGCTTACGGATACAGCAGAGCATATGGTAATGCAGATGAGCAGTCGAGGTCCAGGCTCCTGGGATGAGCATGTCTGTAGTCCTACCTCCGTGAAATCAAGTGACTCACACCCGGCATGACTCCAGTCCTGGGAGCCATCTGCTTCTGTGCTGAGGAAAACTGTGTTGGCTGCTTGGAGCTAGCTCATAGCTGGAGTAAAGCACAACCGTGAGCTCAGATGTGCAACCAAGGCAATAGTTGCTCTGAGAAACTATGTTCACAATATCACCAGACCTGCTTTGGGGTTGTAGTTTAAGGTGGCAGTTACTCGTGGCAGTATCCTAGGTGCAGGGGAACTCAGGAAGACAAACATGTTCCCACGAAATTCATATTTCCCAGCACTTCTGCCAAGTGATTAAGAGCAGAGGAAGGTTGGAAGCCACCTCAGCTTGGCCTGTTTCTCCAATAGGCTGCCATCCTGCTCAGCCAAGGAGCAACATGACAGTAAAAACATCTCAAATCTGTACTGCTACGCTCACATAGACAATTTGCAACTCAAAAAATAGTTGCTTTGATGCTTACCTTTCAAAGAAACATCTGTCTTTGAAAAATGATGTACTGTAAATTTCCTATCAAGTGAAAAAAGCTGGCACGAGCTGTCTGAAGGCTTTCACTGCCTGTGAGGATGATCTGTTAACTCAGTTTCTAAGGAGAACATCTAAGACTGTCATGGTTTTGATCTTCCACTGTTATTTCTCTGACATCTGTTTAGTCCTACTACAACATCACTCTCCTAGTATTTTTTACCTTGATGTTTAATTCCCATGCAATTTGTGGACCTTTTTTGCCTGACACTTAATGCCAGTGTTTATCCAGCCCAACACAGGTTAGGCCAATGTACCAGATCTTCTGTTGTCTGTCAACTTTCATTTGAGGACCTAATTTCCCTCACAGTGTGTGTAAGAGGATGAAAGGATCCTTAGGTCATTTCCAGAAGTGTGCATGGCCTTGTACCAGCAAGTGGCTGGTGAGGCTGGTACATGGCAATGTGACTGAATAAAGCTGTTTGGAGAAGGGCCATTGGGATGTGGATTTTTTCATGTGCTTATGTCAATGGTAGCAACTGCCCAATGTTGATAAAGGACAGAAAATGGCATTTTCAAAGTAGAATGGTGGTGTGCCTATAAATCCTATGGAATAATGGGATTTGTATGGGAGAAGTGTCTAATCCCTGTCATAACAAACAGATTTATGAATGACAGATGTGGATAAATAATGCATGCTTCCAATTCAAGATCAAGGACTAAATGAGAGCAAGAAAATACAGAAGCAGACACAGCTCTGGCTGAATTTTAAGCATCACTTAAAATCTTAGAGTTCAGCTATGGAAAAGACCTATTGAGCCATTTGCTTCTGCCTTTCCCCTTTACTTTTTTAGTATTAAATACTTATAGTTCTGTGTACATGAATAAAAGCTGAGGTGGATTTAGAACAGAGGCACAAATAACTATTAAGGATTCAGGCTTCCTCCAGAGTATTTTTAAAGCTATTTTACTATGAAGACTCAAGCACAGACAGTAAGGGCTAATTGAATTGACTGATGCGCACATCAGGCTCATCAGTTGTAATAAGACTGAAGAAACAAAAGTGAGGAATATTATATCCAAAGAAAGAAATAATGCAAAAAAAAACTCAGAATTGAATGAAGTGTGCTTGGGATTTGAGCACACATGGTAAAGTCTTATTAGAGAAGATGGTTACTTTTTAATATTAGGTCACCTACTCAGCCTTCTTGTCAATGTAGGATCCTTCTCTGAGGTATTCCTTTCTAGAGTTAACTTTCTTGTGCTTTATTAATTCTAATTTTAAGATTTCATCCCTACTGGCATAGTGTATAATTAACTCAGGGAACTCCTTGTTGCAGCTAAGTGTTCGAGCAAATTGCTTAGTAGTTTTTAGAAAGTCTGAGATGGTTTTGTTAATAGCATCTGCACCTGCACTATTGGCAGATGAAGCAGAGACTATCAATTTGGCAGTATCTGCACTCAAGACAATTTCCTTAATGGTATACTAGAGCTGGGTTATAAGGCACTTGTATCAGTGTCTGAAGCACCTCTCTGTTCACTTAGAAATGGGAAATCGGATTTTCTAACTGAGCTAATGCATGAAGTTTTCCAAAGCATCCATCAGCAAAGTATCTAAACCTCCTATGTCAGTACAGCAATAAATATGAATGCAATCATGTTAAAGGGTACACAGTGTGATTAAACTAGATGCTCGCTCAGCACAAAAGATGGCCTCAGACTGTAATCTGTCATGCTGCTGCAGCAGGAAATTATAGACAGGGACATTGGCTTTAGGTAAACTCCCCCTGGGTTTGTGTTTGTGAGTKTCTTGTTGTACCTAGCGCAAGGTGAAGGGCTATATTCATACTAGCAAATTAAATAGTGCCAGGGGACATTTCTAGGAACTAGAACGTGACCTTTTGAGCTGTTAAGCCATCAGCACAATCCATGGCACAATTTGGCTTTAAACAGTCTGGCTCTCTTCTAATGACTCCTGGACATGGATTGAGAGAAAGCCCCAGGAGGGGTTGTTGCCATCCTTGTACCCAGCGTCCCATATGATGGGTCTCTTTCTACCTTGTTGTCTTGTCTTAGAGCTTTCTGACCTTACTCACATGCCTCACCCAAGCGCCATAAGCTCCTTTCTTCATCACCCTCTGATGTGAGGACTTCAGAAGTCTTAAACCTTTTGTCCGTGTGATTGCTCATAGCAGAAAATGATTGCTGTTCCTTCATGCTGCCTTACATGGCCTTCCCTGAACTGCATCCTTTCCAAAAAGGCCTATAAATGCCAGTCTCGATAAAGGAAGACTGCAACCTGATAGCTAACTCTCCCCAAACAATTCGTTAAGAAATATATAGGAGGTGTATGCATCTTTAATGCATATGCATGTAGATGTGTATATATGCCTACATCTACATATATACACATATATACATTTATGTAAACGGGAAGGTAAATGTAAGTCAAAAATGCAGAACTAACAAAACTTTAGGTGTTTCCGTGACCCCATTTACCATAGCAGCTGAAGTCCTGATAAATTTTGTGGTATTATCCTAATAATGCCTCTGCAACAAAGGGAGAGGAAACAGCAGGGAGAAAGATGAGTTGGTGGAGGGACTGGGATGAGATCCAGATTGCTTGAAGCTGGTCCTGGGCCTATTTACTAGCCCACTGTGCGTGGTGTATTCTTGACCCACATACTCTCGGGTGCTGTAAAGGAATGAGCAATATTAATAAAAAAGCCATGCATCCAAAAGATAATCTTTCACAGTTCATTCTGAAGGGTTATATCTGAAGTTTCTATTTAATAAAAAGCCTTAAACCTAATGTCATGTAGACTGATGTGTAGGACCAGGAAAAACAGTTACTGCTCAAGTGATTTAGGGTTAGTAACCCAGACCACCTACACATTATTGGACTGAAAAATGTCCAAGTTCAGTTTTCAAAATGATTCTCTGAGTGTAGCCTGCATGCCATATGTCTGCAAATGTTGCCTTCTACAGTACGTACAAGGAAATCCAACAGCCTTGGAAAGCTCGTATTTCATTTGATGCTGCTGCTGTGTTTATAAGAAACAGAAGAAAAATAATGATCTGGTGGCAGAATATGATTTATAGTGTTGTGCGTAGGAGTGGGATGAAATCCCTGCCTTCTGGCAGGCAGCCTCCTGTCCTGCATCTTCCCATTCGATTTCAACTCGGCAACAAACATCTAAAAGGAACACAGCTTATTGAGTTTTCCTTTTAGGAAAGGTTAGGAACCAGCCAGACATCTACAAATTATTTTTGACCAAGTAATCTACAAGCAGACAGAAGCATTTCCGTTAGCCCTTTACATTGCATTTTACTTCTAACTGCATTTCAGTTTTGATTCCGGATGTAATTGCTGAATTTCTGCAGAGCTGGCAGAGATGCAAAGCAAACCAATGTCCTGGACTGGAGGTTTCACGTGTGATGGTGCCCCCGTCACATCCAGAAAATGAGCAAATATGGGAAATTTGAGTGGTAAATAGTGCTTTATGAATCCCTCAAACACTAAGACACACTAAGAGGTGCACTTGAAGTCGGAAACTGAGGCCAGCTTATACCAGCTGTGATAAAAAAACATGAAATCCCCCAGCAGACAGGTTAAGCATCCTCACTAGAGAGATTAGAATCATAGTTTTATCTGAGATTTTCCTATGGGAGAGGTGTGAGGAAAATAATGTTTACACTCATAACTCAAATCTTGTTGACAATAGAATAATACTGGTTAAATTGTTCCAGTCAGAAGAACAAATCACTCATAAGACTGTTTCTTTTTTGAACCTTAAGTAAAATGTAAGGTCCAGTGACTAGTCCAGCATCTTTGATGTCCAGAGGATTTAACTATCCAAGACAATTGGAATCCGTCTGTTTTCAAGTGACTTCCATGGGGGTTAAATACATTTTATTTTATTTTATTTTATTTTATTTTATTTTATTTTATTTTATTTTATTTTATTTTATTTTATTTTATTTTATTTTNATTTTATTTTATTTTATTTTATTTTATTTTATTTTATTTTATTTTATTTTATTTTATTTTATTTTATTTTATTTTATTTTATTTTATTTTATTTTGTTTTATGTTATGTTATGTTATGTTATGTTATGTTATGTTATGTTTTTTTTTTATTTGTTTTTACATCTGGCTGAAGTGATATATAAAAATGAGGCATCAGTTCTGAAAAATTTCAGCTTCAAAATTGTCATTTTTTTCCCCAGACTAAATAGCATGCAAGTATGTTTTGGCAAAACTTTGTCATAAAACTAAACCCAAGGATAACTCTGAGTTTGATTTTTTTTATGACTTTCCAGCACTGAGGTAGCTTTGGAAAGAGAATAGGGTCTGGTCTTGTTTCTAAATCTGTCACAGGACAGAGGGCACTTGATGTACATGTGAATTATTTTTAGGGAATATAAAAGAAAWTAGCTAGACAAATGGCTGCTGTGCAGCGGTGTGTGCCAAAGGATCTTTTCCAAGAATTTGCCAAGTCTACAGGATGTTGACATATTTTGATGACTGGGAGTCCCAGTTACAGAAAGGTGAGCATCTCTGTGAAATTCTTATTCAAGCCTTAAATAAGTAGCTCATGTGACCAACCACCAACCAATGAATAGGACAAATCTGGAGCCTTAACTGAATGATCTTTTTCTGTGAGCTTTAGCAGAGTCATTCTTTTCTCAGAATCTGAGTATGGACAATTAACTTTTGCAATCAGCTCTCCACATGTGCCCAGGATTCATGAAGCCCTGTGCGGTATTATCCAAATAAATAAATWAAGATCAAACCTAAATGATATTTATCTTTGAAATCAGTGTAGCAACCTTAAGCCCAAATATATATAGGATGCATGAGGCCCTCCTTCTTGGAGAGTCACCCTACAGGCAGACCTCATCCTGGTCCCTGCTGCAAGAGCCTGGCTTGCAGAGCAGAGAGGGTCTGTTTGCCTGCTAAACAGCCTCTCTCTTCCCATCTGTAGTTCAAACCCAGAGAAAATGGACAGTGATACCATCATCTATTTGTAATAGCCTCTGTTGGCTGATCCCTAGTAGACAACTTTCTAAATCACAAATGCTGTTGTTTTCAGTGCTATGAGCCGTATGAGYGAAGATGCAAACAGCTTGAAAGCTGAATTGCTCTTTTCCTGCACAGAGCTGTTCYCGTCAGGTCAGAGCGAGGGTATGTTGGCTTGGGCAGGATGGTCAACCTGAAGTGCCCTAAGAAGCAGTTAGTTCACAGAAAAAAACTTGTGCAGGACTGAATGGTGCAAAGTATCAGAAGGCGTTTGCACAAGTATTTCTGTTTCCACTCATCCAATAACTCCTTGAATGGAAATGCTCGCACATGAAAACAAGCAAGAAAAATGAGCAAAACAAAAATAACAAATGAATGTTCAAGATTTTTTAAAAATTATTTGGATATGGAAACCATTGTGGCAATATTGCAAATAGTCTGTGATTTTTTTTTGTTTTTACTTGGATAGGTTTGTATTTTGTTTCCCAAATAACATGCGCTTTGATTGATGAGGGTGAGAAACCCGCTCCGAGCACAAGTGCTGATGGAGAGCACAAGTTCACAGCTCCCTATGTGTCTGTGGCCCAATTTTCCTCCTCAATGTTTATACCTACATTYTGGGGCATCAGGGAAGTCCTTAGTTACTAGCACAGACTCATGTTTAAACAGTCACATGACCARGAATTGCTGCTAATCTGAAGTCTGACAGGTTCGTTTTTTAGCATTTAGAAGGCAGCTTTAGTAAACATGGGAGAGGATTTTTAAGAAGTAATTTTCATGCTTGCGGATGAGCAGTAATTGATACCTACTGGCCTTGGCATGTTGAATATTTCTGGGGGGGACCTTGAATAGTTGAAAAAGACAGAACACTGACTAAAAACATAGTTCAAAAAAAATGATGTCACCAGTAAAATGACAGGGTCTGATTAGTTGATTCAATGGTTAAGCTGACAGGTTTTTTAATGAACTCAGATAATGACCAAGAACAGCCTGAAAGCAGAAAAAAATAAGAAGAAGAAGAAGGAAAAAAAGGACTTAATGAAATTTTCCTGCTGCTGCCTGAAGGCCTCTCATCTTTTTAGTTTAATGCCAGAGCTTGCTGCCCTTGGAACATTCCTACATTACCCACCAGCATYGCTGGAGCTAAGGTCATGCCTGCATTTCCATTTTAAATCCCTTGCTCTTTCTCTCTTTTCTCTCTCCCATTCTCTCTTGCTTGCTCTTTTTTTTTTCTTCTTCTTCTTTTTATTTTTATTTTTTTTCCCCTCCAGAGTTTTATAAGTCAGCTGTAAAAAATTGCTTCTGGCTGAAACTTGGCAGCAAAAGGCTGAATTCAGGCCAGGAATGATCTCCCCCTGCTCCAGATTTTCAGAACCTTTTCTTTTGGTCAGATTTAAACCACAAAAGTGCAGCGCGGAGAGGGAGGCAATGCCAGGCGTTTGGCAAGGACACTGCCTGGCTCCCCCTTTCCCAGCGCTTCAGTGGTGCTTTATTTTTCCAGCTGAAATAAGAGTGATTTCTGCATAAAGTGGCAGGGATATTTTCGTGCGTGTATTTGTGTTTAAAAGGAAAATGGCTGAGTCACTTCTGCTTGAAAATGAATTTGCTGTGTGAGCTGCATACTTGCTTTCTGATTTTCCTTCATTTTCCAAAGGGCCAGCTTTTAAAACGAAGGTCCAAAACAACACCATTCTTTTGGGGTCAGCAAAATATGTGTGCTTTCAGCATACTTCTGCATTGCAGGAGCAGAACAGCAACAAAATGATACTGATACCACTGGAAATATAGTATAGAACTGAGAATATTTTGGATGTTCCTTGCATTATGGGAAATCTGCACCAACAGCAGGAAAGAAGGGGGCATTTGCTGGTGGTGCTCACAGTTGGAGAGGTAATGCCAGTGATGAAGAATAAATCAGAGCCCTGTGAGTACTAGCGAAATCAGTGATTCCACCATGCTCTATCTTGCTGCATCTGGGGCTTTGCTTTCTTGATGCTGYTTACAAAGATCTGCCCTCTTTGTGCTGTTGGAGAGGACAGCCCTGCATCTCACACTGCATTCCTGCTCTGCCCTGCGAATCATCCCTGTGGAAAAAAATAGTATGTGGTCAACTAATTAAAGACCTTATCATAAAGTAGATACAATGGGACCAATTATGGCTGCCCTGGCAACCTTAATTCTGGTGTTTCCAAACATTAGCATTTGGAAAGTCTTCTCTTCAACTTTTGGGCATTTGTTGGTTTGTGTCTGTGCATCATCACACCACCATCCTTCTCCTAACCATCGCCTTGTCTTCTGTAACCTCTTCGTTTCTCCTTACTCTTAACTCTCAGATTCCMACAGTGCTTGTGGCTATACTGCTCTCCTCTGTGGCAGTGGACATGGGGCGTTGTGTAGTTCTCCTTTCCAGTATTTGGAACCACAAAAATTTTGGGTGGAACCAGAGAAAATAATTTGGACAGCATCTGCAGGCCAGAGCATGGCCTATGAGGAGGGAATGGTTGTTGAGCTCAGCTCTCTGACCCAGCAAGCCTGAAAGAAATGTGTGCCAAAGGACATTTTTTTTCAGATTCTTGGGATTTTTTTTTTTCTAGAGAGTAGCAGATGTCACATTCGTGCTATCATATAGAGCTCTGAGGCACATTTAAAGTCTGCACTTCTTGATTTGAGGGATGCCATATTTATTCTGGTTACCCTGGTTTATAATAGCCCATTAAAAAAGATCTTTTTAAAAGTTGCCTTTGTATTCATTTCCACCTCTGAAGGAAGTTAGTCCCCTTTTCACATACCATTAACCTATTCTTCTGGTTCAACGGGTTCATGTGGGTTTAATTCACATAACTCAGTTTGAAAACTGAGATGTTAATGGATTATYTACCACAGTCCTGTTCTGTAAGCTCAGAGAAAAAAAAAATCCATGTCTCAGTGCTACCTCCTACTTGCAGAATCACTCCATATTATAGTAAAGATCTCATCAGCTGTCATATAACTTTTCCAACAAGCAGCTGTTGAAGACATGAGAATTCATCCAACTGAAGTTTATTGCACTTAAACAATATACCTGTGCTAGGATCATGACCATCTGAAGAGCTTTCTCTACAGAAGATGGATATATTTCTAGAAAGAGATTTGATTTGCCTCCAAGGGAGAGCTCTGTTGTCCTCTTTACTGGTTATAGTGAGCAGGCTCAGGTACATGTGCAGAGTTTGCAGACACTTTCTGCCCAGCTCATGCTATTGGACACAGAAGGGGAAGGCATCCTGAGAGCAAGCTATAAGCAAGCTGGCTCCTAGCTTCAAAGCTTGTAAGGAGTCATCCCTACAGACTGAAGTTGTGTAAAGCTTGAGTTGCATTAGTTTTGCCTCCCACTACACATTGCAAATGTCTCCATTTTGAGAAGCAGGTCTACCGCAATCAAGTCCTCAACAAAAATTTTGAGTCAAAAAAAAAAAAAAAAAAGGATAGACTTAAAAGCAAGGAGATATTGAAAAAAAAAGAAAAGAAAGATATGAGAGAGAGGGCTGGATTCTTCTGGGTTTCATTTTGGTTTCTGTGGCTTTGGATTTGACTAAGATTCTTGTTTTCCTAACCTTGTTCTGTAGCAATGAAGTCTGGAAACTTACTTTGTTTCAAGAGAGAACTAAGATTCTTGTGCAACGCGTTTGTCCAGGAGCTGGATCTTTAAGAAGAAGATGAAATAATATGAGATGTAATAAAAAAAAACCCTGAATTTGGCAGTAYTGCAGGAGGTAGATGGTAGGCTTTGGATCCATGAGAGCAGCAGTGATTACTGTAGGATACAGTGTCTGGCTAAGCTTGAGCGCTCCTGCTTATACTGAGCTGAGCTATGTGTATTGTTCCAGACTGTGTCTGTAGAAATGTTAAATTCCCTCCTTTTAGATGTATTTAAAACACTGTTTTTTTATTTTTCATAACCCTTCCAGAAATCCCAGCATTTTGTTTTTGATTATTTAAAGACTCAAATTTGTCACTAAATCATTGCTCCCCTACATATGGAACCCAGAACTATTCCCTCTCCCTAACTAATTGACRTTGGCATCGTATTTACTGTATGTGTTTTTAAAATCCCGTGAACCTTTCTTTTTCCAATAGGAGTGGCCAAATCAGTTATCCTCACTCAGCTCATGTGTCCTTTGTGGGTGGAAATTTACAGCTCCTGAAGCAGAGCAGAGAGGAGAAATGGAGAGGGACAGGATGGGGATGCAGCTGGGAGATCACATCTCAGCAGGAACTGCTCCAAGCAGTGATCCTGTTCACAGTGATGCAAAACCAGAGAACCAACCACTGTCCCCAAACAGGATGGCCCGTCCTTGATCCCTGTGCCACGGTGGAACAGATCTCCTGGGGGGAAAGAGAATAAAATAAGCAAAAAAAAGTAGTAGCTTAAGATGATTTAATCTTCCCATCAGGGCTGAGTCTGGCAGGGCAGGTAGTGCAACAGTTCTCAGTAACTGACTGGTTTCGTTCACCTCTTCAGTGCAGTTCATCTCTGTAAACATCCCTTCTCAAGCAGGAATTGGTAGAGAGCACTCTAAACATGCTCCATCTGGCGCCAAGGCCCTATTTTTTTACTGGATAGTGCAGCTTTTTTGTATATTTTGAACAATCCTGCATGGGCAATTGGTGATCCTTCGGGGAAAAAGAAATTGCACTGTGCCGAAGCCCCAGAGAAATCTCTTCATGAACATTAGGATTTAATTGTGGAAGGCAGAAGAGGGAAAAAGGCAAAAAAAACAAGTAATGTATCATTATGACTCATATTGCCTTAGAGGGTTATTTTTTTTTCAGAGGGAGCTATGTGTATGGTTATTAAGTTATCATTTTGTTATTAAATTTGGACTGATTTTTATGGTAAATTAGGGCTCTAAAGCTTTCCTGCCTAGTACTAATGAGAAGTGTGTAAAAGGTGTGAAATACATTCATTAAGGAAGCTAGAATGTTTAAACTAACTTAGAAGTAATTTTTCAGACATACGTTAAACCTAAAAATAGATGAAACTCTGGGGAACTACAGGAAAAAAAAAAAAAAGGGCATCTCATTACCAAAAATGCAAAGGATCCTTCCTGGAGGAAAAAATAAAAAGAAAAAAAAAAAAAGAAAAAAGATTTTTTTACATTTATATTTTGCATTTACAGAGAAAAAAAAAAGTCATCTGAAAATTAAGAATACTTAAATCTGGAAATTTTATTTTGGCCTAGATCTTCACAAAGCACTTTGTAGTGTCAGCACTGTTTGCCATGGCTGCCTTGCTGCTGATTTGCTGATTTTAAAGCAAACTTTTCTCTCTCTCAATGAGTCTCATTTTGTGTTCAAGACTGTTACTGCCCAGCATGCATTTCCTAGTCACTGGTCTCTGCTCTGATGCTTAGACTGTAAATAAAGTGAGCAATGGGACTGTCTTTCATTATATGTTTTACAGACTCTAGCACCATKTATCTCCAGAAAACCTAGTGGCCAGAAAACAATGCTTTCAAATTCCTTGMTGGTGGCCCAGTTTGGAGTTCAGTTTTTGTCTTGGGACTCTGTTTCTTGTTGCAGATCCAACTTCTTAGACTATCTTACAGCTTCCCCGGAGTTCTGCAGGCTCAGTGATGAGTGTTACAGGAAAATGGRCATGGGAGATGGGAAACAAAGCTATGATAGAGTCTGGAGAAGCTGTACAAAAAGGGGGGTAGAAAGGGGGTGGACATGATAAATTTTCCTCCTGAGACAAGATATTCATCTCCGTCCTGCTCCCTGCATAGGAGAGCTACCACCTGAGCATTTCCCAGCTCTGTCTTGGGCTGCCAGCCTGGCTTTTTGAACATCCTCAGCAGTGGTGCACCATGTTTATGTTGCCCAAGGCTCAAGCTGGTCCCACCACTTCTGTAATTAAACCTCAGCCTTCTGTTGGGGAACTCCTGTTATAGAAATGAGTAATAACAGTAATATGATATTAGCAATAATAGCAGTGGTCGTACTACTGCTAATAATTGCCATAGTAATAAYAATAATTTATCTCTGTTTCCCCAGAGAATATCCATCATCTGGTGAATGTGAATGAATTCTCACTATGCTGCCTGCTGGGCTCCTTTCTGTATAGCGTCTTCCTAATAAATCTGTGTGCCCAGCCTTATTTGTCACGCTGTCAAGCAAAGACGGCACCAGTGTTAATATCAAGGTTAAAAGTAAAGAAAGGGCCATTACCACAATTATCATTCCAGGCACGTGGTGTAATTGTGCTACTGGCTGCCGGCCACAGGGCTCTTGTGGCAACACACACTGCTCTCCTCCAGCAGTCCCCAAAGCACTGCTTTCCTATGGGCTGGGAAGGTCAGAAAAATCAATTAGCAATATGGGATGCTAATGAAAGCCCAGTCCAAATGTGACTTCAGAAACACTTTTTTTTTGTTTGTTTTTTCTTTCAGATTAATGTGTCTTTAAAAAACAAATGGACAACTGTATCGTTTTTCAGAACTGCTTGTGTTTGCAGCTCCCACAAGAAAAAAGTCTGTGTTCTGGCTCTATAAAGCAACATTGTTCTGCAGCTCCCATACAATAGCGCTTTGGGACCACTGAACTTGGCCTTCTCCAAGCAAAATCCCCAAACTGTAGCCTAGCTCCATTCTAATGGTGTTGAGGAAGCCAACAGACCAGCCACGTCAGCCGAAGCTAAAGGCAGAAATAAGGGGTGATTGCAGCAATCGTCCATGCCATGTGTTGTGATAGGAAGATCTAACAATATTGCCAAACCCCAGGATGGAGTAAGTAAGTGAGCCTACATGGTTTAGGTTCTATAGTTAAACCAGGATAAATCCAGATTGCAAAGGTTTATTGCCTATATAGTCTTACTTTGGGCAAGTCACCTGTCTCTTAGCAAGCTCTAACAGCACTATCTGACAGGGAGATAGTAAAGTTTAATGAGGCACTTCACTGTCCTACAGGTAGCGATGTCAGAGCTGGTAGTGTCATTATAACCATTGCCCTCTGGCTCATCTGTCTTCAGATGGTTTAATCAAAATTGTATCTCTGAATACTTTCTGAAATATATATTTTATTTCTCTCACACAGAAATGCACAAAGTAAGATGTAATCATGCTGCCCACTTGTTCTATTTAAATCATATATTTTTGCTAAATACTTACACTCTTTTTCTCAGTGTTTCATTTTCTCACTATAAGGGAAATCATTTAGAACTGTGAAAGCTACTCAGATTTTCCCCGGGCTCATCACTGAGTTTTCCTACCTAACCTAACCACTCAATTAGGATTTTGGTCTTCATTAGGTGTTTTATATTTTAATGTAATGAGCTGTAACAAAACCACACAAACAAAGTGACAAGGACTGACAGATTGTTTAAGAAACTGATGCTACATTTTACAGACTAGCATCACGTTAGGTAGGCAAATCACATCCGCTCCAGGGACATTCATTGCACCTGCAGAACATGTTCTATAAATCAGCCTGGAAAAGCTGCCATCCAACTGATGGACTTCTTTTGTCTGATCCTCTACAAAGACAACGGTAAAAAATCAGACCAATTCTTTCTGTGATTTGTTGAAAGTGGTGGGAATATGACCAACCTTGGACCACAAAATCTCCATCACAACCTTTCAGAGACACTCCTGCAGTGGGTGGTGGCTGAAGACACCCACATAAGAGGGAGCCTGGGATTCAAATGCAGAATCACAAGCCACACGAGGATTAATACTTCTGTACTGGAAAAGAATAAAGGGTATCAAAAGCTTGTGCGCTGGTTTGGAGTTTGATTTTATTTTTGTTCCTTCAGTTTGGGTTTTGGGGTGTGGAGAGTGTCAAAGAGAGGGAGGTTCATGTCTAGAAAGCATCTGTCTTCGGATGAATCCTACCTTCCTCCCCCACGTCGCTGCAGGGGAAGGGCATATTAAGCAGCTTGGCTAAAGCCAGCTAGCAGGGTAATTCTGCAATCTCCAGTGGGAGGAGTGTGCCCTTGAGTATTCAGCCTTTGAATGTTATTCCAAGTGAAAATAAATTCACTGAGAACTTGGCAAGGCCTAGAAGAAGCTTGGTTTGGGAAACATTTTATAAGAAGATCATTCACAATTATTGCACAACAACTACTACGTAGAATTATGTAGTGGTTTAAAGTATAGTCTCTCCTTGGAAGGTTCATTTTTCATAAACATTCTTTCTCCTTTACTTTATTATTATTATTCTTCATTCTTTATTATTATTATCTTTACCAARGTAAAAAAAAAGGAAATAGCTCCACACATCTTTGAATCATTTGGTCATCATTGTTCAAATAGATGTACTCAAAAATCTCAGTGCTTTCTTCTGTCTCAAAGACTGGAGTATGATCATTAGGAATGTAGGATATCGTTGTAATGTAGGCCAACTCTGATGAACTTGTTATAAATGACTTTTTCCCGACTGAGGAGTGATGAAAACTTGTCTATGATAGTTAATTATTTTAACAACATTTGAAGTTAAACTTTTTATCCTTGCCAGTCATACATGGACTAGGAAAAKAAATGCAGCCAGAAAGGAACACGTGAAAGAATTATCCTGTTTGTACCCACTAGGGTACATATCTTCTCTATTTTCTGGCTTCAGTAGTGTAATTCGGTTTTGGTCAGTCCAGTAAAACAATCATTCCTTCAACTATAGTGGAGAGCAATTTGCTGATTATCTTTTTCCAAGATGCATTGAATACTGTGTATCCTGTTCCATTTCCTGACAGATATTCACATGCAATTAGATACAGTGGGAATGTAATGTGAAATGAGGATTTTGTTCTGAAACATGGCACTGCGCCCATGCTCTTCCACATCTCCTTGAACAAAGAGCAAGTGCCAAAATGAAAGGCATGTTTAATGGCAAAGGTGATTCAAGTTTAGGCCAAAAATAATTCCAGACAACTCAATTCTGATTTTTTTTTTTCATTTTGTGGGATAATGGAAACATTTTTTTCAGTCTTTTACAGGGGAGTTCTAACAGCAAAACCTCTTGCAAACTATTGAAATGTCAGCTACTGTTGTGTACAAAATCCTCTATATCACAGTGGAATTTGGAAAAGAAAGCCAACAAAGCAGTCAGATTTACTGTGTACTGGAGTTTTCCAGAAACTTTACTTTTGTCTTCAAAATAAAAACACTGTGAGAAAGTTCTCTTTCCGTAAAATTTTTGTGCTGCTTCCAGAAAACAGAACTAACACATAATAAAGCATATTTACTAATAATTGATTTTGTAAAATTGCAATTCTAAGAAGATAGTTCAGTTAGCTTAAGCCTGAAGTTAAGAAAATGTGGATTAAATGTAGGGTGTCGAATGGAAGTCACAGAAAAAAACATATTTTTTACATCTGAAGAATCTTTCACAAAATCATTCTTGCATCCTGTTAGGAGACACCATCAGACCTTGTCTTTTCTCTCTTTTCTTGTTACGTAGAATCTAAGTCCAGTTTTTGTAAGTTGCTTCTGAAGCAAAGTCATGATTCCTTGCTCATAATGATTTTTTTTTCCTTTTTGTTTTTAAATCATGTGTTCAATAGAAATGAAACCTGAAGTCATGTACTGGTTCTTCAATAGGATTTTTTGGGTGAATATTTGCATCTGAATATATTTCAAAGACAGAACACTTTTGGAGACAAAGTTGTGACATAGGCAGGCTCAGGGCCTTCAAAATCCTGTGCAAGGTTTTGAATTAGATGAGGCATTACCAAGGTGGGTTCACGAAACAAGGTAACAAACCAATTTTGTTGTCCCAAGAGAGGTCCTATTGCAGATATGTGACCTTGATCTCACTTCAACAGAAAACTCAAGCCCAGAAAAAAAAAAAAAAAATCAGTTTTTTTCTTCTTTGGAATGGAAAGGTGAAGCCTTCTGTCTACCTGAAGATATTTTAATTGCTATTTAATTTTACTGAGATACAAGAAAAGAAAGAACAGCAATAGTTTGCACCATCTTGATTGCAGAAAAATAGGGAGCAAAAAGACTGGGAACCATAACGGGAACTCCAGCCAGCAGACTTTGAAGCCTTGCAGGCTTCTGGGGAAAGAGCCAAGCAAAGATGGACAACCAAGAAGAAATACTAACCAAACTAGGCCTGAATGGAGGGCATAGAGACAATGAAAATACCTGGTTTGTATGATGGAACTGGCTTATCTTGGGCCAGCTCTGTCTGGGGCAGAGCTAATGCTCATCTTTCTGCTTCTCTATGAGGCTCACTGTCAAAACGTCTCAGCAGGAAGACCTATGAAAAAGCTTTATAAATAAGAATACATGAAAGAAAGATATAAATCTATTCACAAAATCGAATAGCGAGCATGAAACAAAAATTCATTAAAAATGTATGACTAGAGTAATAAGATTGGCTTTGTTTTGGCAGTGGCAGCCTGCAGAAAAGAAAAAAGAGGGAGAGAATCATATTACGGAGATGAAAAAGAAGGAAGGCAGAAAAGCAGATTAAATAGAAAGCTATACAGTTTAGTTTTAAGGATTATCATCAAGAGTTATATCAACTGAGAATGTTAAAGATGAGGAATGGCAAAAAGGGCAGTCAGATGATGCAGATTTAGTTAGGGAGAGAGAGATACACAGGCACAGAAACTGCACATCACAGAACAGAGAGCAAGGAAGGCAACACAAAGCGTGTGAAATCTGCTGACTCCTGAGGAATCAGAGACTGGATCTTCTTGCCAAGAGGACAGAGCCCAGAGAGGAGAGATGTGAACAGCTATTTGGAAACTCGATTGCAGCATTAATCTCACACTCTTCCGTATAACCCTGCAGAGAAACGTTTCCCAATTTTTTGAGAGCTGAGGCCCCCTTCAGGGGGATGCAGCGACACACATTCCCATCTCATAGTGCTGCCAGGTGTTGTGCCAGATGTTTTCCTGTTGGCACCTACCTTTAACTACCCTTTCCTTCCTGTTTCCTTCCTCCTAAAGAGAAGGGTTGGCGATTTCTACAATGTGATATTTCCTCTGCCTTATTTATTTATTTATTTATTTATTTATTTATTCATTTATTTTTAGAATAAATCATTATTTTTTAAGAAAAAAATAATGAAAAAAAATAATAAAAATAAATCATTGTATTTCCTAGGTGGGAAGGACCTTAAGATCCTTTGGCCTGACATCACGCATACGAAAGGCCATAAACCACATCCATTTTTGTCTTAAGCACATCATATTTCTAATTGCATTTCCCCTTAGCTGTACTCCCAGGCTTTCTGGCTCACTCCTGTTTTCTTCTGTCCTTATGATACCAAATTGGGTGGAGTGGCCAACATTCCAGAGGGCTGTGCTGCAATTCAGAGAGACCTGGACAGGTTGGAGAGTTGGGCCGAGATGAACCTCATGAGGTTCWATAAGGACAAGTGCAGGGTCCTGCACCTGGGGAGGAATAACCCTAGGCATCAATAGAGAACAGGGATTGACCTGCTGGAGAGCAGTTCTGCAGAGAGAGAACTGGGAGTCCTGGTTGACACYAAGTTAACCATGAGTSAGCAGTGTGCCCTCGTGGCCAAGAAGGCCAATGGGATCCTGGCCTGAATCAGGAGGAGTGTTGCCAGCAGGTCGAGGGGGGTGATTCTGCCCCTCTACTCAGCTCTGGTGAGGCTGCACCTGGAGTACTRTGTTCAGTTCTGGGYWCCCCAGTATAAGAGGGACGTGGAGCTTCTAGAGAGGGTCCAGCGTRGAGCGTCAAAGATAAATAAGGGAGTGGAGTATCCCYCATATGATGAAAGACTAAGCCAGMTGGGCCTGTTTAGCCTAGCAAAGAGAAGACTGGGAGATCTGATCAATATGTATAAGTATCTGAGGGGAGAAAGTAGGGAGGAAGGGGCCAAATTCTTCTCAGTGATGGCCAAGGTTAGAACAAACAGCAATGGGTATAACTTGAAATACAGAATGTTCCATCCTTCATCCACAGAAGTTCCATCCGCATGTGAAGAAGATTTTATTTAATGTGAGGGTGACAGCCCAGACAAGCAGGCCAGAGAGGTTGTGGAGTCTCCTTCTCTAGAGATCTTTCAAACYCGCCTAGATGCCACCCTGTGCTACACGCTCTAGAAGTCCCTCCTTGGTGTTCTAGATGATTTCTAGAGGTCCCTTCCAATCACAGAAACCATTCWGTGATTCTGTGATTCTATCAGCACAGTATAGCAGGCAGATTGATTTTTACATGGCACAAAATCATCTCAGAAGGAACTGGCCTATAAGTTTGGATTATAGCTGCTGCAGAAAAAGTGCCAGTTGTTGACTTCTGGAGCCTTTCTTCAGCTGAAATCACTATTGGTTTGTCATGTTCTTGAGTTTTAATTAATCACAAGACCAGCACACAACCTCTCTGTAGGATTTAAAGCTTCCTCTTGGATTGCTCTCAGTTCTATTTCTTTCCCTAAAGAGCACAGACCAAAGCAGCCTCTGGGCTGCCTTCCTCATTCCCAAATATGGGGCACCCTAGGGCAAATTAACCATGGGAACATGAAAGGCTGAAGCGTCCAAGAAATCTTGATGATGGACAAAACCTCCACTCTCTTGAGTAAGCTTGAGATGAGGCCAAGGAGGCCAGRGCACTGCCTGCCATTGTGTGTACCAGTAGGTCTGATATGTGACCGCATGGTACTAAGTGGTTGGAGAAAATATTGGTATCTGTCCTCCTCTTCCTTCCTTCCATAGACAGCAGTCTATGTAGTAGTGCCCTATGCAGCAGTGCGCTTTTTGCTGCATTCTGCTTTGTGTCCTCTGCCTTTCTGGATTTTGCCAGAGTGGAAGAGAAATATTTTCTGAATTAAGCTTTAGCCAAAATCCAACTATGTTCACACAGTCAGAGAAAATTAAACCAATAGAATCAAGGTTAATAACACATTACCTCAGTGTGAACTTCAGAAATAAGTTAGCTTGTCTCCAAAATTCCACTGTAATTCTCTGAATGGATTACAAGTTCTTTTTAGGAGAGAAAACAAACCTAAATCCTTCTTGGCTGAATTTCTCTCTGGGTGTCAAATTCTGCAACCTCTTACGGAGTCAAAAACTCAGGGTTTACGGTGGTTGTATTAGAAAAAACAGCTCATATTTGGGGCTGGGAAATGAAGCTACTGAGTGACTCTGAGTTGGTAGTAGACTGTCTAGGTAACTAAATGCTAGGGATAGGAGAACAGAGGCATGGCATATTTTAAAAATTATAGCAGATGTGAATTATGAATCCAAGGGTAACAAWGCTTGTCCTCAGATCTCTTCTTGCTGCCGCTTGACCTGCTGTATTTTAGGCCAAAGTTAGTAGCACCATCTGCCAAACTATTCTCAATGAAAGCTTTTAGACCCAACATGAACTGTGTTTGGAGGTCAAAAAAGAAATACTGTATAAGATTATATTGCAAAAATATAAAGTCTTTGGGTTTATACTATAACATAGTTTAGAAGCCCTAATCCAAATCTGGCTCCTGCTTTGCTTTATATACAGCAATAGATAATCTTTTAATTCTATAATTTTTGCTGTCTTAATAGTCAGGGTAGGCAAATAGTGGGGGACCTAAGCTCACYCTTTAGGATGGAATGAGCCTAATTACTATCAACACTAATCCAAGCCTGTGCCACGAATATATGGCCTCAGAGCATTGCAGAAGTTCTTTTTATTCCAATTGTCCCCAGAAATTCAATATTAAGTCCTGAAAGCATTTTATCAGTAGTCTTGTGTGTTATGTTTCATAAGATATAATAAGAGAAAAAAAACAGAAGAGCTTCTCAGCCAATACTAGCTTCTAACTTCTCCACTACAAGCTTGATTTGAAAATACTTCCCGAATCTCTTCCATTTCTGCACTGTTCTCTGTTGCAAGATCTCCTGTGAGATGCATATTTATTTTCCAGGAAGTTTAAGCTAAGGCAAAGTAGGCATTTTTGAGAGAAAAAATGAGACATTTTCATTCTTTTCTTGATTTCGATGGATGCAGGGGAAAAAAAGAAGGAATTAAAATTCTATGTCTCTGTAACCTAAACTAAAAAAAATCACAATTACTTCATTCCTGGCTAGAATCTTTGACTGTTTCCTCAGGAGGCTGGCTGATTCATTTTGATGCAATCTGCTGCAAATATTTGGATCTCTGAGAACTTCTGGAAAACCCAGTAGTATTTAAAAACTTTTTCATAGTTCATGACTTGTGGAGTCTGTAATTACTACTGGGATTTCTAGTGGAATTTTTACATTCTGCCAAATAAACTGCTTTGAAGCTCCAATTTCCTCAATGCTTGCTAAGATAGAAATTCAGTGAAGCAGATCTAAAGCCTAGTACTAATGTCGCTCATGTAATTTTTATGACAGTTTTGACAAAGGAATGAATTACTGTTTTACCCTCATACCTGTAGAAATAATAGCCAGGCATTTACTTGTATAATCTTTGCAGCAATTAAGTTTTTCATCAGTTCTTGCTACAATCAGGAAGGAAGCTTGAGAAGAAAGAACTGTGGTGCACTTTCTAATTATGTTATGCCTACAAATGTACCAAGTAGTAGAGACAGAGACTTATTAATAAGTAAAATTTTGCTGATGGTCTCTCATCTGTACTTATTTAAGATCCTTTTATCGTTTGAAAGAAGCAGTTGATTTAGAACCAAGTAAGAGTCTGCATTATGGCCACCTTTGAACTGTCTGCAATGAGCCTCTAGCTCCACTCAGGAATGTGCAAAGTGAGTAACTGCATTTTACAAGTTATACTGCCTTTATTCCAAACACTTGACTACATCTCAGTAACTTCATCAGATTAAACACTTTTTGTTCTGTATTGTGAATTCTCAGGGCAAATAAATGTGAACCCATCTGGAGAAATTCCCAAGCTGCAAGTTGCTGAGGAGATATGGAGGGATCCTGTTGACCAAAGAACAACCATTCATGAAGAATAACTTCAATGACCATAACCTGCAGCTGTTTCTGCTTTCAGGGAGCTGTAAAGAAAGCTCCCAATCCCAGGTGAGATCCTGTGGCTTCATGTGTGACAAAGTGTGATGGAAGAGAGATGAAAATGCCTGTGCTTGCGTGTTRGATCCATGCCAGATGTCAAAGGGAATCACAGGATAGGCATGAGGTGGCAAGAAAGAGTGTTTTGGAGTGAATTACTTTATCCTTGACCACTGAAGGACCTGAGGACGTATTTAACTCATCGCTATCAAAAGGATGCCACAGGTATATTTGTCCGTGCCTAGTTGAACAGGGCTTGGATTTTGTTGCATGTTTTGCTTAATATGGGTCTAAGATAATTTCATTGTCAGTGATAAGACACTGATTTATAAGCCGTGTGGTAGWCACCTAGTCCTTTGAGGTTTGTATTATACTCATTTCCATATGGATAAAGGAAGTAACAAGGATCCGAATTTTTTCCGGGACTACTCTCTTCTAAAATCTTTTCTTTGCTTAGATGCAAACCTGTTTAAATGTGGAAAAGAACAGGAATTTACCATAATGACTGAAAATAAATATTAAGATCTTTGTACTGTACAAGTCATTCATCTTGGTGGTGGAATAGCAGTCAATTTTTAATTCAGTACAAACTGTCTAGAAAATGATATGTTGAGGGTACATATCTCACGCATCTTACATTGCAAAGATTGCCCARAATCAAGGCCTCAGAGAGATCTATTTGCTAGATAAATCTTCTGTATCTCCTTTTGAAGATGTTACTCTTTTCACCTTCAAATCTTCATCTATTTGTTCTCTATTAAGTTTATCTATTTGTCCTCTATAAAGTTCACCTGTGAATTGACAATGTATTACTCTTATGATGACCCTGTTGTTGCATTGCAAAGCCTGTATGCTCCCATGAGTATGCATAGGGATGAATGAGGGCAAACATTTGAGAAATTAAAGCAGCCAGGTGCCAGCACAGTGTCACTCACACCACGTGTGCACACTACTTCCAGCCTTTAAGGGAAAGAGCAGCACACTGGAGGCACTCTATAAGGTTTAAATGTAACAATCAGTAACAACCAGTGCCTTAGTTTTCCCTATATTCTTCTTGAAAGGTAGTCACTGACTAAGTGCTCAAAAGTGCTGAGGAAGACCTTGCGATGGGGTAGTATTCAGATGGAGGAACCCTCTGATATCACAGGAAACCAAGGTTAGTGTCTGAAGCTTAAAAATACCCAGGTCTGTAGCTGAGAGAAAGAGCAGAATAGTTCCCAGAGCTGACAAAGTGAGTGGGAATGCTCCCCATGCTCTCCATGGCAAGTTTTCTCCAAATTACTTCCTACCCTAGTGCGTGGTGACAGTTTTTTATCTTGTTCCCATCTACTCCAACTGTTTCCTCTAGCACTTTTTTTCTTTTCATCTGTGCATTGACTATTTGGCTCTGCACAGCTACTGCCTTTATGCGCAGGGTCATGGTAGCATCTTCAGCAGCTGTTAGTAAAGGAAGTGTGGAAGTCTTCCTAAAAAGGCTTTCCCTTTGGTTGTTTTCTGTCCCTATTTCACCTTTATCAGTACTTTCTACCTTGTCCTGCGCCTGCGAGTGAATGTCAAATGGGGCAATTGGAAGTTAGACTGGAGAAAGAACTCTTGCACTCTTCATGCTTCCTCTTTTTTCCCCCCTGAACCTACTCTTTCTGATTCAAAATTAAAAAAAGAATTTGCATATCTGAATATATAATTTTTCTTCTTGGCTGAATTCAGCATACTGGAAAATGGGATAGAAAATAAAACCATTTGATTTACCGTAAGCTCTGTGCTTAGGTATCCATTCCTGCATAAGCCATAATATTGAGTCTATAGAGGAAAGCAGAACCTGTTAGAATGATGGTAAAAAAACTGTTTATTCTGCTGTTTGCTACTGTTCCTAAGAGAACTATGGTGGATTATGTACTTGAAAATTTGTTTACTCCATGGAAAAAACATAAAAAATTCTCACTGATTATTATCCACCATTGGATTGCTTCATGAGTTCTGGGTATAACGATTGAAAGAAAGGCAGGCAGGCAGAAAAAGAAAGGAAGGAAGGAAGGAAGGAAGGAAGGAAGGAAGGAAGGAAGGAAGGAAGGAAGGAAGGAAGGAAGGAAGGAAGGAAGGAAGGAAGGNGAAGGAAGGAAGGAAGGAAGGAAGGAAGGAAGGAAGGAAGGAAGGAAGGAAGGAAGGAAGGAAGGATAATCTGTCTGTTCAGTTGACAGTATGGACATAAAATTCTGGAATTTTACCAGAAAAAGAAGTCAAAAGTTCACTGGAGACAGCTGGAGACATCAGAGATGCGCCAAAACCAGAAGCTGATATCCAGCATCCCTCACTGAATTCAAATAAATAAGACTTCTTCTAATTTCAACTAATTCATTTAAGGATGTTAATGCAAACACTCCTTACGGGCATCTTCTGTCCTCAACATCTTTAAAACCCACTGAAGTCAACTGTGTGTTTATAGTGCTTGTTGGAAGTGRCCTTAGGCTGTCCCCTAGACCAGACTTACCCATGCCCTTCACTGTGACCCTATCTGCTTTACTTTATGTGTAGCTAGGATGTACCCTTCCACAGGCCACTCCCATTCCCAGTGGGATGTGCATGCAGGACCATGCAGGCAACYAACTGCATGGCTTACAATTTGCTGTGTAACAAGCCGTGTCTATCTGCAAGACTGCAGTGCAGAAGTCAAAGCAGACATGACTATGAACACGGACACCACCTTTCAGTGTTACTTAGACACTTAATGACACACACTAGGGCTAGGAGAGGAGCAGTTATTTCTCCCAGTAAAAATTTCTAATGAATAAATAATATTTGAGTTGGGAAGGAGAAAGAGCTTGGCTGAGTCTCAAGTCTTGCTTGYACTAAGGTTAAAATTCCTGCACCAATAATTGTTTAAAAATAGTGGAATAACTCTGCTAAGAGATGATGAAATACAGTTAGTTCAGAGCAGCAAATAGCCTATTAAGGTAATTGACCAGGTAACCTGGCAGTCAAGTTCAAGGCTGTGGCATGGGAAGGGCTTTAGACCTAGATGTTTAAACCTCTGCAGGTTCTTTAACAATAGCAGATTGGCTTTCCTAGAAGAGGGAGAAGTGTGTCTCTTTCCGTTTGGCATTTTAACCAGAAATTCTATCCTACCATAGAAGCCTTTCTTATGAAAATTTCATCAAATCTGGCATATTCTCAAGAAAAGACTCCATTTCAACAAAATGGCATATTCTAATGATAAACTATATTTCTGGAAAATCCCCAAACAACTCTACTGCTTGGCACCTGCTCAAATTGCTAAATATTGAATCAAGTGGTTCACATTACCATGGAACACCATAGCATTTTCATTACACGATGCTTGAAAAAAATAGGCCACAATATCAAAGGGAATTTTTTTCTGGGAGCCTCCTTTGTATATTGCAAAAAGAGATCTGTGAGCAAGGTGAAACCACAGAGATAATTAAACCACTAAACATGAGAGATTCCCACTGTATGATCAAAAGCCTCAGGCCGTGGTTGCCCAAGATGAAATGTTGGCAGCAATACCAGCCTGAGGTATTTCTGTCCCCCCCCACTTTTTTTTTTTTTCTCTCTCTCTCACTTAGCCTTTCACACATGTTTCTGCACCCACTCTTGTGATGAATAGTACTGAGGAATTTAAATTGGTTTGAAAAAAGAGAAAAGTTCTATGTGTTTCTGTAAAATGGATCTGGTGCATCACAACTTCAAAAGTAGTTCTTCATGCATGGCTGCAAAAGTCCAGTGACAGGTTAGGAACAAATACAGGTATAAAAAGGGGTAAAACTTATGTGTGAAATGCTGGCTGGGAGTAATGGGCAACTCTCTGAGTCTGAAGATACAAAGTGTGGCACTGCACCCATCTCATGTAGGTGGTGGATGAGAAAATTCACTTGAAGCTTCTGCTCATAGGCTTCATTCCAAACTCACRAAATCAATAGAAGCACCTTTTATTGACTTCAAGGCTTCTGGTCTATGGAGTTACTCTATTTTCTAGTTTGTCAATAAAAGACAATCCAAGTTACATTTTCTTGTGGTAGAACGGAAATAGCTAAACTGAGAATATTTTCCTTTTTTTTTTTTTTTAGCAGTCATGAAGATTTCTTACTCAAATATAGATGTTGAGAATCATCACCCTAATTTTAGATGTCTCTCATGTTTACATGGCTAATGATCAGGCATGATGCAGTTTAGCTATCTGACATGTCTGTGGTAGGGCTAGATGAAGTGAGTCCCAGGCACACAATTGAATACCTCTCTTCTGACTATAATCAGATGAATTCTGCTCTAAGTTTTGGAAKTAGAACCCAACACCTCCTCATAGTCCTGTTAATATTTTTGCCAAGGATCTTGTAACTAATTTCTCGATGACTCACGTAGCAGAACTTCAAAGAGGTGAGGCATGGGTAATCTTAAATATTGTTTTTCTGTTTATACAAACTCATGCACATACATCTACTTAAAATACATACAGGCAAAAAGCCTTTTCTCGTCCATAATCCACAGACTCACTGCTACAAAGTCCTCTTTTCTGAGACCTTGTCGGGCTGTTTACATGACTGCAAAGCAGATGCTTACTCTGTTGTGACGGAGTGGTACATCTGCTTGGCACAGCTGTGAACCACCACATTTTGTACATGGTGGCAGAAAACTAGGTCCTCAGGAGTTTTATTCTCTTTGACTGAAGATTTCATCTTCCCTCAGTGCAAAACTACAGCAAGGACTTTCAAACACTCAATCAAAACCTGTTCTTAACTCAGTGAAAATATGATGATGGCAAAAAAATGACAGCAAAATACTATGACGAACATAGGGCAGGCCTGAAAAACACATCAAGGAAGCACATATAAATACAGGTGAAATTCCTTCCTCCTATTTCTTATTTAGACAACTACTGAGTACATGGAAATGGTTATTATTTCTTTCAAAATCATGTGTGACATTTATTGACTGTAGGACAGTTGGAGGCTGACATTTTTTTGTGTGCTGCACAGCATATGGGAGATAAGCARTGGTGCAGCAGGATTCAGTGTTGTGGAAAGACCCCCTGCCATTTCCAGCTGGTACTCTGGATCAATGTAAACTCATTGACCTCTCTGCTATGGCTGTTAATGTGACTTCTTGTGATGTGGGTTCCTATTCACTGGGAATAGAACTCTTCCATTCARAGTAGCATATTGTACCCATCTCCTTAGTGTTAGGACTTCCCACTGAGCAAGAAATAAATGAACAATTTTTCCAGGATTTGTTCTCTCTTTCCCTGCTGGTGGGATAATTATAGTTTTAAATTGCTGTTATTACCTTAATGACCTGTTGCAGGGTGAGGAGAATAATGTGAGGAGATTTAAACTGAGACTGATGAACAGCAGGTGTTCAGTCCACCTCAAGCCTTGGGGGTTGCAGGGATGTGGTTTGACCATTAAGGAAGTCATGATTCTGCTGGATTTTCATGGTGAGTAGGCTTCTTGTCTTCAGGAGCATCACAAAACGCAGAAGTTGAGATGGTTTTGATATTATAGCCTTTTCTATGGCAAAATGATAACCACCGAGCAGCTCAATGAGAATCCCAATTCCTATTTAAGCACTTCATCATAGAAAGCAGTGAAATTTAGGTTTTTTTTTTTTTTTTTTTTTACCCAAAGTGTTGCCTGTATGTTTAATTGAGCAGTAAGCCATTAAAGTGAATCTAGAGTAGTGTGTTTGCAGACAGCTGTGAGGTTGAAGTGATCCTTGTACCCTTCTGGACCAAGGAAAAGTTCAGGGAAAGTACCAAGAGCATTGCAAAAAGTAATGCAATGAGGAGGTGACATGGTTGGGGTCCATGTCACCTAAATTTGAATATGACATTTCTCATATGCCATATAAAGTCAGTGTCTGGGTTGCTCCCTCTGTCTAGACAGGATTGCTTGCAAGATTCAACATCTGTTTGAATATGCGATGAACTGCACCCTAGTAGTGCCCATTTCTCTATACCGAATATAGAGAGAAGCTAAACAGCTCAGATGCAGACATYTACATTGCAGATTTGCTGTTAGACAAGTGAATATTGCTCTAAACCTCTAGGATTAAAGTTCATCTAGGAATCTTTAAAATGAAAGAAAAATAACAGAAGGAAGAGCTAATTGAGAAAGGGACAGGATCTAAGCTTTGTAACAATATTAGCACCAGTTCCTAAGCAAGATGGCACTGCACTGCTCCAAAGGAAACATTACATTTCATTGCAAGAACCAATGCAGAAAATTGCATCATCTTTATAGCTGACATCTCACAATAGCTCCCTGCAATGTTATGTGGATAATATATCAAATGCAGGAAAGCCTGGAGTCCCTAGGGCTCCACAGGCAAGGGCAAAGCAGCTTTCTGCCATGGCTTTCTGTATAGCACCCAAACCAGATTAACACGGAATAAGAAGCTGGCTTATTTCCAGACAGGAATTTTTAGCACTTCGAGTCACTGCTGCCAGGCCTCAGTCTCACTCTGAGCAAAAGCTTTTTCTGAAGGATGTTATTGCTAGCAATTTTAAAAAGAAACACTCAGTTTCAACAAAAATCAATTTTTTTGTGGGAGGAGAGCAAGCATCCCCGTGGATACTTTTTTGTCATACTGCTTTCTTCATGACTCTGCAGTTCTTCCTGCCCTTTCTTGGAAAAGAATAGATGCATTTTCCTTGGAAATCAAAGCAGAAAGGTAAAATTAGATGAACATAAAATGAAAGGCTCTTCAGTCAAAGGATAAGTTCACTGGAAGAGTGAGTGGAGAACATTCTAAACATATAAATATCAATGAATCCTCTGTAATATGCCTTGATATACAGTTGTACGTTATCTATCAAAGGTGTTAAAAAGACAGCTAAAGTGAGAAGAAAAATCCTTAAGTTGAAAAAAGTAAAAGTCATAGATCAAACCTTATTAATGCCTGTCACTTACAACACCCACACTGAAAGAAGAAATAAGCACCTCCTGACACAAATCCCACGTGTACAAAACACGAGTAATGCTCATGAAATGCAACAAAAAAGGAAGAATATTAAAGCAATCAGTCAAAGAAAGAATTCATCTCCCCATCATAACTATGCATGAAGCAAAAAATAAAAGGCCTACAGAGAAATTTTACAGATAAAAAATCAGCTGGGTACACCAGGGACTGCAGTCRAAGTGTGGAAGTTGTGAAGAGCAGATGAAGAAGAACTGAGCTTGATCAAATACGGATGAATAAATACCAGTGAACTGAGAAATAATGCCTATGTAGATGAGGAATGGGGCTAAACACTGATATTAAACTAAGTGCCTATACAGAAAGAAAACCAGTCCTTGCTATATATCACCAAAACCAAGATGCTGAAGCCAGAACAGCGGCAAATATTTCTGTGACCGAAAGCCCCTACAGTACTCGGGTTGGCTAAAGATAAGAGAGGAAAGTAACTTGACATCATGAATTTAAGAGTTGTGTACAATTGATTTTGTCTCTCCTCCAGCACAGGTCAAAAGGACCAGACTTGGCAATTATGTTGTGGAAATGAAAAGATCAGATGAGAGGCAGGGAAAAAGAGAACTATTCTGTGTCTAATTTACTGAGAGGTGAGGGACAACATAGTGATGAGCTATGTAGTTTTATATCCTGGATTTTTCACTCCATATAGCTGTGCTGGCAATGGCAATGTTTGGTCATCTGTTAATTTTGCTSTCTATAAATATATGACTGTCCCTTTCTGCTGGCAGTGATCAAACCCCTCTGAAATACTCCTACTTTTTAAAAAAAGACTAGTCTAGCAACTTCCCAAACTCTGCTTTTTGCCCCACTTCAGCTGGCTTTAAAACCCCCAAAGCAAGCACAGATGAGGAGTTGGAGGACCCAACAGCCATTGGAAACCTGTGATTTTCTAGCTTATTATGACCATGTTTGCTGGCATTCTTCCTCACCAGGGCTGCTCCCTGCCATATCATGAGTAGTGTGTGTTACATGTATGTATATATACTATATATATATATATATATGTATAGTATATATACATATACTTATATAAATGGAAGGCTGGGACCTTGTTTTTACCGAAGGGAATTACAGATAATGCTGCCTTCTCTCTCTCTCTCTCCCACTCTTACACTCCTACCCCATCAGGAGCTAGAAATACTCCAGAGACTGCAACAACCCTATGCCAGCTGGGAATGGTGCCAAAGTGACGGCTGGCTGAGAGCTGCTGGAGTCAGCTCCAGCCTGGCCTTTCATACCCGCTGCATGACCTTCCTAAACCCTGGGGGATTAGTATCCTCTGAGCCCCATTATGCCATCTGTTAAAGAGCCTCCTACATGAGGGAAGCCCTCAGCTGGCCAAAGGGAGCCAGAGCCGAGGCAGCACAAAGAGCTTCCTTCACTTCACAGGAAAGGCTCTTAATTTTCGAACTAGCTGAGTGCATGTATGCCATGCAAAATGCTCCCAGGGACTACTTCCTGGGATTAGGAATTCAAACAAACAAGTAAACAGAGAAGCAATATTAGCTTGCTTTTTCCTTACCATTAAAAAGGGTTTTATGACCTGAAAATTATATGCAAACTGATTTTGGCAGTGCTTTCACAACTAATCTACTCTGCACATACGTGCGTCTGTCTTGCTTAAAGCATTAGCTGTCACCATAGGACTCTGCCTTTATTTTCTTCAACAGATTTTTAGTGGGTTCTTCAGCCCTAAAAATAATCTCTCCTGGGGATATATTTGTCTCCTCAGCCCCCATGAGCAGGTTGCTGCGTGATTCCTACCGGCTGTACTGAGTTCTCTATCCTGGAGTCCCATACAGGCCTGCCATGTGGCAGCATGGGAGTGGAAGTTAGCAGATAAGTTATGGAAGCTGGTGGATATTTGCAGTAAAGGGAATACTTTCTTTTATGAAACAACAACACCTAAATCCAAGAAACACTAGGACTAGTCTTGCTTATCCTTTGTGTTKGATACCAAAAAAGTCAGTCCTTTGCAGGATAGAGAGCCTATCCTGCTTCCTGCCTATCCTGGCTTCCCTCTAACAGACTGGGCTCCAGGATCAGCTGAATTACAAAATACAATAAACAATAAACTGACCTGAGTCATTTTTTGACACCTATCTCAGTTATCTTTTATCTTGCTTCCTTTTTGTCACTGTTGTCAGTTCCATCAGATCACCAAGCTATACGTTCCTGGAGGACACAGAGCATTTGGGAGCAGACTATGAACCTTTCCCCTCTAGATGAAACCCAGTTTATGGATTATGGGTCTAATTTAGTAACTGGAGTTAGAGTGCTGGCCTGCATGAAGAGATCTCCCTACATGCATCACAGAATCACATGAAATCACATGTTGGAAGAGACCTCTGGAGATCATCTGACCCAGCCTTCTGTTGAAAGCAGGGTCTTAAATCAGATAATTCAGAACATGGTCTTGAATATTTCTAGCAAGAGGTATTCTGCTACTTCTCTTATCCCGCAGTGTAATTGTTAGAATGATTAAGCATTTATTTTTTTAAAGCCATGTGGGATTTCCCTTGAAGCCACTTGTATCCATTTCTTCTTGTCCTGTTACAGTGCATCCTTGAGAAGTAAGTGTCTTCACCTTTTCTATAATTCTCTCTTAGGTATTGTAAGACTCCGACTAGATCAACCCTGAGCAAACCCAAGCTCAAGACTGAGCAAACCCAATTCCTTCAAACTTTCTTCATCAGTCAAGTTTTCCAATCCTTGGATTATTCTAGTGGCCTGGAATCTCTCCAATTTCTGAGGCCAGACTAGCACACAGCTCCTGTTCTAAGTATACTTGAAAACACACATGCACATATAGAGTCTCTCTCAGAAAGCTAATTTAACTGATCTTTCTGGAATGCCTAGGCCATATGGTTCAGATTATTTAYACAGATAATTGCGTATATTTTTTTCTGTCTAAAAATAACCAAACTTACMAAAGTGAGATGCTTTTGTGTAATTTTCTTTTTTTGTTTTAATGGGAAAGCTGATAATCTCTTGAGAAAACACCCACTAATGTTGGACACAGCGTGAGGAAACCCCAGAGAATACATAGATTGGGCCGGACCACTCAGCTATGCTCTCGCTATAACTACCCTGCCCGCTCCCTCTTGAGTTAGTGAACATTCCTATAGAACACTACATGAAATGAAGCTACAGGGCAAATATTACTCATGTCCTTCAGTGGTGTGGCTTCTTTCCYGCCACTACCCTCATAGTTTTCAACAACCACCCCCAAACTCTCACAGACTCTAATGAGACTTGGAAGGATGAATGCTAACATCGATGTCTATTCATGGCCTGAGTTACTTTGGTGAAGATCRTTCTAAGTTACCTTAGCAGCCTAGGGCAGAAGGAGTAAAACTGTGTAGGACTGTATATGAAGACACTAAGGTCTAAGGCAGGTGGATGTGGGTTGGATGAAGGCCCTTTAGATTTGGGTTTAGGCCCTAAACGACCTGCACCATCCTCCTCTTCTCTTCCTCCTTCTTCATCCCCCTTGAGGCTATTTGTTTAACCAGGGCATTGTGTTGCCCATGGCTCCTTGCAGTTACCATGTTCCCTCTAGCAATCCTTGACTGGCTGCGCTATATCTGGGCATATTGCAAGAAGGTCACCAGGCCAAGGCTGCCTTTTAGCTGGAGCTATTTGTTGTTCTTGGCAATCTGCCGTCCTAGAAACTGTCTCTTCTATCTACACCTATTCCTGTATTGAAGGATTTCATGAGGTTAAACGCACTAACACTCGACAAGGTCTCAGATGCAAGTGTGAACACGAAGRGAAATGTGCATATTGTTGTTCATTTTCGGACCAATAAACAAACGATTAAACATTGAATTTCTCTTAAGTTACAGCATCATTCTTTGTGACATTCTTTACAAAACAGTGCTGCTTTTTTTGTGGATGCTGAGCAAAAAGTTCTGTTTCTAAGATTCACATAGGACCCTCTCAAATAAAGATTTTATATGGCACAGTTCATAACCTTCCTTCACCTGCTTCTATCCCCAATCTCMTCCTTAAAGAAAGTCATCCTTAAAGAAAGTTGTTCTTGAGGGTGAAACTGCAAGGGGACTAGCTATTTCTGTCTCCCTGACATTCCTCATTACCGTCTTCTTTAGTCCCTTCAACAGTTTGTTTCTGACTGGCAGCATTGTGTAATCTCTTTCATGATAGCGGAGGAGATCTGACATTTAGCTGAGCTTTGCATTGGTTATCTGGGCGTRACAGTGCAGTGGGTTTTTATTATTAATGTTATTATAATTTTCTGGAGCTGCTGTGAGAATATGAGAATCATCCTTCTGAGTTGCAACTCCCCTCCTGCAATGACTGTCTATCCTGCCTGATAGATCATTGACTCACTTCAGCTCCCTGCTATTTCACAGCAGATCCAGATTTGTGTTTTATCCAGAGTTCCAGATCCTATGTGTTTCTGTGGCTGTTGTCACAGTCTTGGAGTACTTCTCATGTGATGCTGCCAACATTTCTGTTAAGCAGGGAAACACTTTTATGCCCATATTGGCTGTATATAAGCAGACCATGTAATTTGCCTTCAGTTTCACACTGGAAGTCTGTGGGAGGTCAAAATTTTGCTCAAATTCCCTCAGTCTTCGAAACAAGCAGTCTCACTGCTGGATGACCTCTTCATCTCTACAGATACCTCCTTCAAGCCTGTGGACACTTTTGCTTCTGTTTCTCAGTCAGCATTTCCACATCAGTGTAAGGCTGCATTACTGAGTATTGAACTGGCACTCAGTAGAGAAGACAACGGCCAAAAAAGCTGGCTCCAGAGCCTCCCAGCAGCCCAGTGGATACCAGCCAACTCTGATCTTCCCTGACAAGGCAGCTTCTTCCCCAGTTCAGAAGCAGGCAGAAGACTTTAGACCTTCCACCTCACCTTCAGGTCACTAGACATATGAAAGTGATTTTGTTAAAGTTTGGTCAGTCACTGAATCGCAAGGGACCAGATTCCCTTGTGCATCCCAGCATAGCTTAGTGGATTTGAGTCCAGGCCGAGGAAGAGCCCTACCATGCCACTGGGATATGTTTATTATTTATGTGCCTATTTATCTATATAACAAAGATTAAAGTGATGTACAAAAGTTTTGGGGAAAACAGATAAAAAGCTCAGACTGTGGCTGATCTATATCATAAGATACCATGAAGTAATTAGTGAGATTTTGTATTCTTTGAAAACAAGGAGATAGGGCAAAAGTCTCACTTGCAGCCCTCCCTCCCTTTGGAAGACCCTGTGATTAATTATAGACGGTGGTCAGAYGGTCAGAAAAAGATTTCTTTATCAAATGACAGACACTGTTTTCAGGGCAGCTGKCAGAACTGGTGATTCCATTTCCCACCCTCCAAGGTTATATATCAAATAATTACAAAAGTGAATTCCAGAGATCCAGCACTAGCAGTTCCAGAATTCCAGATCCAGCACCCATTTTTCCCCATTTTTCCATCAGCAGGGCTGTCACTGGAATATCTCCTGGGGGAATTTAGAAGAGCCCCAGACAAATCAAGCCTTGGAAGCAAGGTGTTACAGAAATATATTCAGTTACAGAGGACAAATATTATTTCTCTCATTTTCTACCTGAGAGTACAAAAATACTTAAGATGACTTCCTAGTTACCTTAGACACAATAGACAACTGCTATTCATCAGAAAATAGTCCACAATAGACAACTGCTAATCATCAGAAAGGATCCTTTTGTTGTAACTGATTTCAAAGACTAAAAAAAACAAAGATATTTACAGGATAAGAAGATTTACTCTGAGGGTGACAGAGCTCTGGMACAGGCTTCCCAGGGAGCCTGTGGAGTTTCTTTCTCTGGAGATCTTCCAAACCCACCTGGATGCTGCTCTGTGCCCTGTGCTCTAGGTGTCCCTGCTTGAGCAGGGGGGTTGAAATAGAGGTCCCTTCCAACCTTAATGATTCTGTGATTCTGTGAAAGCCARCTAGAGATATATGTATATTTTCAGTAGAAGTGCACTAAATCCATATGGTTACATTTGGAAGCATTGTCTATTGTTTTTGAAGACAAAAAAATGAAGTTAAACTTTCAGTTTTACAAAAAAAAAAAAAAAAAAAAAAAAAAAAAAAAGCAGAAGAAAATCAGTCCACAGAGTCTTTTTTATTTTACTTTTTTATTTACTCTTACTTTAGATTTCAATAAGGTAAGTTAATTCCAGTTCAAAGGAGATGAAGCATCTGAAAAATTAATATTCCACTTCCTACCTAAGTACTAGAAAACAAGWCCTTGTTTCAGATTTGTTCTGAATATATTTCCCAACTTCTCATTTTTTCATATCATTTGCGATATTTGTTCTTTCTTTAATTTATTTTTTGTAGGAAGTTTAAAGCCTGACACGGTCTTCAAAGTACSACAGTAACCTGCTGTTTACAGACAAGCCTGAGTAATTTTGCTTTAAAAAATCTAGGTAAGGATTAGTCAACTGCAAGCTCTACCGGCTGGGAAGAATATATGAACAGGAAGATTTTCAGAAGTATATCAATAAGTCAGGTTAGAGCTGAAATCGAGTTCTTTAAAATGAAGATTTAAGCCATTAGAAATGTTAATGTATTTAAACATTCCAATAAAAACAATTTTGATTGGAATTTTTCCCTTGATGGGCTTGTAAGCCAAACTCTCTATCATTTTGCTAGGAAAAATAGCCAGATTCATCAGCTTTCTGTGAGTTTCTCAGTCTATTTTCATTCTTTATGTGAAGTGTAGAAAGTAAGGAATGACAAAAGTTGAATTGCAAATTAAGGTTTTTAAACTGCTTGCATTGAGCAACACAGAAATGTAAATGTGCCAAAAAACAAGGGCTTGGGTKTTAACACTCCCCCATGCTTAACTTCAAATCAGGGAGGAATTTCTGTAATTTCAAATAGAATCTTATGGCTGATGTTTGCAAAGCACTCCCAGGTGCATAATACAATGGAGTGTTAATTATTGAGTAATATGTACAAGTAGTCAGCAGGAATGAGGAGAGTGGGAAATAAGGAAGATGAGCTGAAARGAACAGAGAGCTCAAAGGAAACTTGTAGCGATCTGTCCTAAAAAACTTCAAGGTTACCATAGCAACAGAAGACAGGCGCATGCTATGGACAGCATCTCTTTCCCTTACAAAGACAACCACAGTTTCCCAGAAGAGCTTTGCAGAGAATTTTGGGGGATCCTTTGGAAAAATGCATAGTCCCTCCTGGCAATCACTCCTGTTCTTTGGCAGAGTTTTGACCCTTCCCAACCAGTGACTGCTTCCTGGAAGGAAACTGTGGATKCCAGTCCTGAGGAATGACCTTTCAGACCTACTCCAGCCCCAAAGTGCCCCAAGTAACATGTAATGTCACAGCATGCAGTTTCTATGCTCTGGCCATAAGTATCACCCCAGCACTCTCTGCCCTACACCAAGCCACAGATAGGCTAAAGTTTAGGAGATTAAAATGGAAAGGACAGGAAAAAAAGGTTCTAGCAATGCTACAAGACCATTCAGTGGTGGAAGCAGGTTTGAAGAGGAGAACCAGGATGTTATTTGTATGTCTATATGGGCCTTGAAAGCCAGTTCTGTTGATAACATCACAAGTCATCATAGTAATGAAGTAATTTATATGTAAACAGCCCCACAAGTTAGGTCTGCTTTCACTGAAATTGCTGGCGGCTCAACATTATCTTYTGTGGGGGCAGGTCAGGATCTTTATTGATCCCTAACATGTCTTCATACATGCTACAGCACTGGAGAATTAAATAATTCATATATCAAGTTGAAATAAATAATCAGTGAGAGGTCTTAAAATTCACAGCAGATAAGAAAAGATGAATTGTTATAGCTTATTATAAAGCTGCCCCTATAAGCAGGCTTTGGGGTTCAGTGCCATAGCATAATAAAGCCTATGAAACTGTAATTAAGCTCTGTCTCCTTGAAATTCAAATGGGAAAAATGCAGGAAGGAGATATGATTCAAAGGGTAATGGGAGGGATTGGTAATAACACAGAGTCAAAGAGAGGTCAGTCTGAAACATACCTTGTGGACAGCAGGTGTGGTAATAAATTAACCATATATACTTCTTCAAGGCTGGGCAAGATTGATGCTGAGGAATTCCAAGGAAGAGTAAATTGCACATGGCAGAGCTTGCCAAGGAATAACCTGCTGATTTGAGGTCTACTCTTGGAGGTKCTCCAAGCTCAAAATATCTACAGACAACTGAAAACAGGGTCAGATGTGTTCTTGTTCTGCAACCCCTTTGCTAGTCTGGGTCTTTTCCAGCACAATGATCTACTACAGATTGAGAGAATTCTGCACCTGTGTCCTAACGGCCTGACATGCAAGGACAGCTGCTTCAAAGGAGACATGTGGACAGTAGGTTGACAAAAAGGGCAGAGTCATCAGAATGAACCTTTTTGTCTGCCCTGACTGATACAAGCCATTAAAACACAAGATAGTCTTGAAGGAGTTCTAGATCCATCACTCCTTCCATTCATACATTAAACTATATAATCTAGCTATCTGATCTATCTTAGTGATCCATGTGTGGGGATCAGATTTCCTATTCTAGCAAATAACTCTTGGAGAAGTGCAATAGCCTGACTTCCCCAGTAAACCCAGACCAGAAGGACTGAAATCCGTGTTGCGTGTCTCTGAATAGAAGGTCACTCAAAGATGCAGGATCAAGGTTTTGAGATAYGATATGAAAAGTCATTCTGCCCTCCTGCATGCCATCATCCTGACAGAGAAGAGCAGAAACCTGGTGGCACAGGTGTTTGAAAACAGCTAGGACTGCAATAATCTGATATTTTCAGAGAAGAGCTGGGTAGCGAAGCTAAGGCAACGAGGCACACAGATAGGCTTACTACTGTTCATTTCATCGGTCTTCAATGTTTTATAAACTAGGTGTTGAAAATCAATGTGTAAATTGCACCATTTCGAAAACTGAATGGAGAACCCCCCCAAACAATCAAGACAATACCAGTCCTGTGTCATTAATGGCTGAAAAGACAATTTTATGGCGATGGCCTCAAGACTTCAGAACAAAAGAAAAAATTTCACTGGAGGCAGTTGCTGCAGTCAAATCTGTTAATCACCCCAGACTATGAAGTTTTGTTGACATTTGCAGGCTCTGAATTTGCATGACCCAGATTCTACATCTTCTTTTTCTCATTTTAGAAATCCCAAAATGAGAATCAGTTCTGTTTGTGACATTTTAATGATCCGCATTTTACACAAAGGGAAGGGGAGACTCACCAGACAGCTTTTGACGTTACATTTTTGGTAAGAAGTTTTCCTATGTATTCCCACTTTTTGAGCTTTTGTCCATATGCTGAAAATGTGTTRAATTCTGTGCATGCAAGGATGGTAGGATTGAACCTTCACTGTCAAGCATTTAAAATGCTTTTGCATCTTTTGTCCCCTACTGTACATATAGAGACCAGGATACACTCTAATATTTGGTGGTATTTGAATATAAAGACATCTTCTTGCTAACGCTTACTAAACACAGCTCAGCTAAACAGAGGAAAACTGGGTGATTTTCCTGCCTGCATTCCAGCAACTAATGAATTTTACAGTGAAACAAATTTAGCACATAAATAGATAACCTTCTCCATGAGATATATTTCACTTTAAGCCTTAAACAGCAATTATTTTTCTTCAGTTTTCTTTAAGAGAGAGAGAACACGATTTTTTTTTTTTTTTTTTTGGTCTGGACTCTCCCCACTGAGAAATGTAAGGAGCTGCAGTATAAAGGATAGCTCTTTAGTTAATGGATTTTTACACAGGAATTTGTGGGAGAAAGAAAGATATAGCCTCGATATTTAGGTGCATTTTTAATTCATTAGTAAGAATTGGTAAAGAATCAACAGTCATGACCTGCCTTAGGTGCTGCTATTTGAAGAGGAAGAGTCTTCATCTAAGAGGTGGAGAATAATCACATTCTTGAGGGATAGATGATCATATTGGAATGTGTCAGGAGCAGTGAGGACTTTCCAGATACCCAAGAAAAACACCTGGGAAATATAAATGTTTCTGAAATATAAAGAATAGGAAAGAAATGGAAGTTACAATTTTAAAAATGTAAGTGGTTGACAAAGGAAACTAAACAATTAGCTGAAGAGCAATACTTAGCAGAATTACAGACAAAGAAAAAGCACATTTTGGAATTAAGAAAAAAAAAACAAGCTAAGGTCAGGTATGAGTCATTTACTGGGTACAGATGGCAAAATCATAAATAGTAATGAAGAAATGTTTAGCAGATTTTTCAATCCTGTATCTGAAGAAACAAAAACAAACATAAAAAACCCTCAGTCCAAGTGATGCTGTTGTTGGAAAAGAATTGTTACTAGCTGAGATAAAAGAAACTATGAAGCAGCATTTGTTAAAACTGGATATTTTCAAACAAGTCAAGAAAATGATTTATCTTATAGAGTTTAAAATAACTTAGATGAGAATTCCTTTTAAGCTCTGTCATTATTTATTAACACACCTTGATAAATAAGGAAGCACCCAGTCACCAGGGAATTGTCCTATGATTCTAATACTTAGAGAAAGTGAAAAGATAAACCAGAGATGATCAATCAGCCTGATGTTCATTATGGTTTAAACAGTGGAGCAGTGAGTTAAGGACTCTGTCCAGAAGAGTTTAGAACCTAAGAATGTACTTAATTCYGCACAAAATGGCTTTAATGGAAGGTATGTCTTGTTATACAAGGCTTTTATCTCTTTTTGATAAGATTATAGGTATGGTTGATTAAGACTGCTATGCTGAAGTGGTACATTTGGATTTCTCCAAGACATTTCACTTAATCCCTACTGACATTCTGATTAAAATCTTGCATTAAAAGGAATCAAGGGGCACAGGATAGATGGATGAAAACTTGGCTCGCTGACGGACTTTCAAATGGGGCTGTTAAGGYAGCTTTTCCTGAGTGAGGCCATTGCTACAGGGATCGTCTAAATATCTTCTCTTGGTCCAATACCATGTGATGCCTTCATCATTTATGTACCTGGTGACAATAGATATATCTGACTGACACACATTTTGGGAGAATGCTTAGAAATGTTTGATTTTGCAGTCACCTTTAGGAAAATTAAGTCTCATATGGTCTAATTCAAGAAGGAAAGAAAACAAATGTCCCCGCTGACTGAGAGATTGAAATTGAAAGCAATGACTCATCAAAAGTCCTGCAGGCAACTGTCTTCAGATGAGTTCTGATATAACATAGTCACAAAGGAGATAATGTGGTCTTTAGACATATGAAAAAAAGAATATCCAGTCTTTTTAGAGCAGTAGTATTTTCTTTGGACGTAACATTAGGTAATTCRTTAAAAAAAGTAATATCCAAATGAGTTAACTATTCTTTAACAGAGATAYGGAAATAGCAGAAAAAGTTTGCAGGAGTTAAATCATTAACTGAAAACTAGGAATTGACCCCTTTTTAAAAGAATTAAAGAGTGTGGCCTATTCAAGTTATTCAAGATAAAGTTTAAATGTGGGGTTTGATCCAAAGTGGATTGCTACAAGTTCATAAGAACAGATATCAAACGCACTTCCTCTCTCTCTCCTCCCTGACTATTTTATTAAGGGAATACTGGGGCAGCTCACTGTCTTCTGTGAATTTCTGTTTACAGAACTGAAGGTGAGTGTCTTCATGGTGCTTCTTAAATATAGAGCACCAGCTTCAAAAAGGTATTTTTGAAACTAAAACCTTGATTTTTTTGGTGGCTGCAGGGATTCTGAGGTCATTCTGAAAGGCCTGTCAGAGAGGGACAATATTCAGCTGTCTCTTCAGGCTTATCTATRTCTTCTCTGAAGTCTCAGCATATCCCAACTTCTTCCCTCAGTCATTTTAATACACAGCGTCATTCACACATCACATATACTTGGGGAGTTCTCATAAGGTAGTATAGCTGTCCTCTGCAATGTTCATGTCTGGGAAATCTATCTACCTGTAGATGATGCAAAGTATTTTTGACTTGGGACAGGTGAGGGGTTAGCTGTCAGATTATGGGTCAGAATTTGCAGGTAGATCAGCACAGGTGGCATTATGGTGGGTGTCTACTATAGACTGTCTGATCAGGAAGAAGCAGACTTGACCAGATAAGTGAAAGAAGTTTTTTGTTCCCATGCCTTGATCCTCATGGAGAAATCTTATCAATGTGTAATATCAAAACTTATGTTACCAAATATCTGACTGGAGAGCCTAAAGTGGATGGGGTCAGACTTAGTGGTGTCTAGTGACAGGACAAGAGGTAATACAATCAAACTGAAACAGTAAATTCCACATGAACATATGGAAAAAAAAAAAAAAAAAAGCCTTTACTTTGAGGGTGGTCGAGCAAGCACTGGGACGCATTGCCCAGATAGGCTTTGGAATCTCTATACTTGGAGAAATTCAAAACCCAACTGGACCCAACCCAGGCAACATGTTGTAAATGACTCTACTTGAACTGGTGGGATTGGACTAGATCTCTAGAAGTAGCTTCCAACCTCAACCCTTCTATGGTTCATATAAAAATAATAATATAATATAATATTAGAATTCTATCCTCTTTTATACAATTGGAAGGTGAATAGACTCAACAGACACTGTCAATGTCAAATCTCTGAAGCTTTTTGGGTCCAGACCCATCTCTCAGCTCTGTGTGGTGGGAAGGAGCTGTATCCAGAACAACCATTCTGAATGTCTCAGCCCTTGTCCCTGACACTGGCAATCCTGAAGAAACCTTTCCAATTTTAATTCCTTCCTCCTCTGGATTTGTTTCCCATTTCTCATTCCCATTTCTGCAAGAAGGACAGTAAGGACTTAGCTCTGATTGTGGCATGAAGAAAAGCCAACTATCCCTGGAAGAACTCCAAGAAACTGTGTTCTGGAGGAAAGTTAATGTGCTTTTGCTTCTGAGCAGTCATGCAATTATTATAATATAAAGTTGTTTCACAGTTTTAGTTTACTACATTATTTAACCTTTATGAAGCAGAGTGGAAGTAAAATGCAAACTTCTATTATCCTGCACAGCCAAAGGATCAGATATATTCTTATAGTATAGTTCTATGAAATAATTACTTAATTTTATTTTGCTTGGAAATAACCCTAAATTATTATTATTTTTACATCAACATTTTTCTTCTCAGGATGGCACAGCAATATGGCAAGTCTAGACTGAAAAATAAATGTATGGAAAGTCTGTATACTGCCCTGGAGTGTGCTGTGGCGAATACTTGATGTCTAAGATTCACTTGCTCTGTAAAGACTGTTATGCAAGGTTTCCACATAGAGACTGTTGAGACCAAAAGAATTATTGTGGTTATCAATATTTGCTTAGGACACTAGCAGATTAGGAAAGGCCATTTTCTTTTCATCACATTTCTGCTTAATCCTTCTGACTCAATGAAGAAACTCAGCACTACTGCATTATCGCCAGTGGTTTGTCTTACTTTCTTCTGTCCTTGCATCAACATTTTTCTCCTTAGTAAACAGAAGTTATAGCACAAGGCTGATCAATTAGCCAAGATTTTCTAAAAAAATGAAAGCTGTCAAATCAGCATGCATACTCATTTTGTTTACTGAATTCATTACTGTCTCTCTAAAGGCAGTTTCTGATTAATTACTCCAGGTATAATTATTAGGACTATTAAGGCTCATGGTATCTGCTCTCCTGCTGATAATGTTTCTACTGCAAACATCTTTAAGAAAAGTTGATAACTTAGTTTATTCTATTCTACATAACCTCAGTCCCACTGATTTCAGTGGGAGCAGAGTAGCATCATTTGATTCCCACTGATTTCAACAGAGCTGACTAAACAGGAATTAGAAACCTAAATACTTTGTTATAGTAGGGGCTTAGAAAGTAATAAGATGGCTTTCAGCTATAAGCTGGGAKCTCATCAGCATGAAATAACAGAGGAGAAGAAAGGCTTGCATGTAGCAGTCAAATAAAAGCCTAGCATGAGCCTTGGAAATGATGCAGCTGTGAGGAAGGCAAACACAGTCCTGGAGTATATCAAGGAAGGTATTCCCATCAGGAAATATAAGCTGATGCGCAAACCACACACTTCTCATCACCCATTTGAGAAGATAGATGAGTTCCTAGTGCAGCAGTCACAGAGAGGCCACCAGGTTGACCAGGAAATGGAGAGTTCATCATTGGAAAAGAGCCTAAGAGAGCTTGAGGCTTGTCAGGCCTAGCAAAGGAAAGAGTGAGACGGGACGAGGCTGTTGACTATAAATAACTAGCAAGTGAACATCAGGGGAAGATCAAAATGAATTAATTTAAGGAATAGCTCTGGAAATACAATTAGATACCAGCTGCTTGTGGATAAGCCCAGGCTGGAAGTTAGAAGAATGTTTCTAACGGTCACAGCAGTTAGGTTCTGCATGAGCCCCTGCTATAGCAGCAATGAGGTCAAAAATCTGTCCAACTATTTTCTAAGAGGAAATGTTGGATGTGTTTATGGAATGAGTTCTGTGATGAGTGGGAAGTAGGGATAAGACATGGTCCTATTTTCATGACATATTCGGGACTTTTTAAATGCGGGGCTCGCCTTGAAGTCCTGAGCAGGTAGAGATGTCCAGCAGGAAAGAGGATCTCCTGCTGGCACAGTGTGTGTGATGAGGAGAGCCTGCACCACAACAGAGCCTTCCGTCTTCTCCAGCGTGACCAGACCCACATGATCTGATACTTTCCTGGGGTACAGAGTCATCCCTGAGCAGGAAAGCTTAGGAAGGCAAACAGAGGTCACTGGATTTTCTGAAAGGCTCCACAAAGATGCTGCTGCAAGAAGAAAGACAAATGTACAAAAAATAAGGATGATGCCAGTTCTTTCACAAAGGATGAGGGAAAAAAAATAATTCTGTCCTGAGTGTCCCTTAGGGTTTATTTATTTTGTAGAAACTTGGTGTTTTCTCTCATTATTTATTATTGCTACTTCCTGAAATGAGAAATACTGAATTTGGAGCCCAAGGTGATAAAGAACTTTTTGTGCATTGACCAGCGTCTGGTCATGACTGTCTCATGACTATCACTCTGACCTCCTGGGTTTTGTTCTGTGATTCTGGGCACATCTTGCACAGTGTCAGTCCAGCCCTCAGCTGGCTTGCTCAGCTTGAGAGATCTCTGTGTGCCTTGGGGATGCTGTTTATGTAGTGGGGAGTTGAATATAGCTTTTGTAGTTTCAACATTTACATTGAGCTGCAGAGTGCTTGGACTTTTGCAGCATAGGTACCTCTAAAGTCTGGCTTCGGTCAGATTTGATAATGACCTTGAGAGATGGACAAAAATAATAGAGCAGCACTGTATGAATGGTGTCTTTCACTTCATCCTGCAGAGCATAACCTGCTCTGATCACTGTTTTTAAGAAGAGGGAGATTGATACTGTGATTCTGTGATTCTGTGATACACAGTAACAGGTTGAAAGACGCTTTTAATATATTAAAAGGAAAGCCTCCGTGTGGAAGTTTTGGTTTCTTGCTTGATTGGATCCATCTACCTGCTGCATTCAGAACTTCTTGCCATCCCACACCACAGTCCAGAATTCCAGAAGGTGAAATTTACCTTTACAAAGGACTACTGACTAACTTCTTTAGCATTTATTGCAGGTAAGACACTCACAGGATGTGTTCACGGTTGATGATACAGTCTGAAAATTGCCCATTAGGGACAAGGTGCCTGGTCTATGGAATTATATTTAGAAAAAAAAATCCCAATTTATTCTAACATTATTTCTTAAGCACACCCAGAGGGTCTGCTGGAAAACTGGGCCAGTTGTGCTGGATTCTGTATATGCTTGGAGTAACAGGAGCCTGGCTCAGAGACTGTTATGATCAAAGCAGTAAAAATGCAGAAGTGGGTCAGAGACTCTGAAGACTGTAATTATCTTATTCTATGATGTGCCTCGCCAAGGTGTTGTAAGTATTCCCTGTTGTCTGTGCAGATGTTAGGAAATGAGGTCTGATTTGATTCATTTATCACCCCCCATGGTTTCACATGTCAGAGTAGCCACGAGAGTTGAAATTAGGCATCTATTGCACCGATGCATGACTCTGATGGGGCTGTAACTGTAATGAGATAAAGTGAGGATGCCCACTTTTCATCAAGTGAGTAGGGCTGTATCCAAAATTTCTTTGTTCTATGACAGATGATGTATTTGCCCTTCTTTCCTTAGATTTTTTTTTATTTTCACTAAGCAGGGGATGGCTTGMAGAAACTGGAGCAGCTGAATATAACTCAGAGTTGTATTCAACTTATAATTCTTATTCACTTAAGTGGACTAAAGCACTTACGCATGCTAATAAGAGTGGAAAAAATAAACCACAGGGAAACAAGCTAGAAATAAGGGTCAAATGGGAACAAAATAAGATATGCCTTGGAAAAACGCTAGCTGCCCTCATATAGGATGTGGAAAGTAATTCTTAGAACAGGCATTATGATAATGAGAGACATCTAATTTGTCAATTTGATATTATCAGCAAATAAAGCCAAGCAGAATAGCAGTTAAAGACCAAAAAGGTAATTGCAGCTCTTCGTTGCTCTTTGAGGCTTTGCTATAGCTGCACTGGGCATATTGCATCAACTTCTAACAACTGGAAATTAGAAGCTATTCAGGAGAGCAATAAAAATGATTAGCGGTCTGAAATTACTGACCTACGAAGAAAAGATGAGGTAGATTAAAGCACATCCTTGAAAATATGTAATGGCAAGCTAATTGCTCCACAAAGGGCTCCAGATGTGGTTTCTTCACCACCCAGAGCTCCAAAGGACCTCAGTACAGGCAAATGTCAATTTTAATATGTTAATTAGTAATATAAAAATCCAATCTAACCCAGAAACACAAGCAGCAGTTGCTTCTGATGTCTTTTGACCCTGAAATGCTGTTTTTGTAACCACAAATATTAGAACTGGAAAATTCCTTTGATTTTCTCCATTCACTCTCCATTTTTCCAAGTATGTAGTGCTTTTCACTTACTATAGAAACTCAGATCACACTGGGAAGGTACATTACTTTTAAAATCTTTATGCAACACTAGCAAATATGGTTACTCTCTCTTCAAGGACCCTTGGGCAAACTTCCTCTATATGTCAATAGAAATTCAGTGAATAAATTCAAGTGAAAATATTGTCCCGACCAAATAATTTTTTTCGTCACCCAGAAAGACTCTCCAAATTTGTCACTGTTCTATTTTGAGGCTTAATTGCCACCTAAAGCATCTGTCTACCAATAAAGAATTCATCTGTAAATATTTCACCAATGCCAGTGGCAAGAGCCTCTAAAAATATCCCACAGAGGACAAAAGGCTCAGGCTGAATATCCAACTTAATCTAAAAATGCCTACAATCCAGTGAATTTTTTTTTTTTTTTTTTTTTGATTGATGGTGTTGTTGACCAACACACAGTGAATCAAACAAGATCAAGGGCAGAAGTCGAGGTATTGTCATCACACACACTTGCCTTGGGGTGGTAGAAAAGTGCACTGATAAACAGTAAATTATTTTTCTGGAGGGAGAGTAGAGCAGGGCCAAGAACTTGCAGTTAACTATGAGCTCTTTGAAGAAGGAATTATCATTCACAAGAGCTAGCAGTTATAAATAAGGCAGAACCACATCAAAGCTAAGGTTACATAAGGATCCTAATCTACCCTTGGCTTTCCAGAACCTGCAGGATCTGGACGAAAAAGACCCGAGCAAAAGTTAGAAGTATTAGCTATCAAATGTGTGTACACAGAGCTAATGACTGCCCTATGTTTAACGAAGATGCAGCAAAAAGTAATACATTATGATCCAGTTCAGTGACACCATGAATCTCACTTTTAATTTCAATCCAGTTCAAACAAGATCTTTTGCATATGTTTGTGTCAACATGGAGTTGATAGGATATAAGAAAGTGCTATTTTGCATAGGAAGCACAAGGTTAAGTGCTCCTTTAAATAGAAATGCCTTTCTGAAACAAAATTGGAATCACTAAGAAAAAATACTAAGACTGTAAAAAAAAACACTGTGATAAAATAATTTGATCTTTTTCCTGCCAGATACCACAAGAGTCACTCATGGGATCCTGTGTCATTTATACATCTGTGGAGAAATGGAGCATAATTTTCTTCTTGATTTAAAGATCTACCATGATGGACCTCTGTCCCTGAGTTCATTATGGCAGTGATTAGTTATGCTGTCAGAGCACTATGAAGTGCCTTATTTTAGCAGTTGCTCATCGCTATGATTATAGAAAAAGAAAGCATAGCAGAAACCCAGTGCCTTTTAGGGATAAATATGTAGGTTAAGAGGAATTCACTGAACACACAGCCTATTAACCCTTCCCTCCTTCTCATTTTTTCTCTGTTCATGCCTGTTAAAATAATTAACTCCTTAGGCCTCCTCTTGCTTTATATCTCAATCTTCTAGCATTCTTGGGCCATTATATTAATAACAGTTGATATCAAAGTCCAAGCCTCAGAGCCATAGCTTTAAATGAGGAAATCATATAGCACAACACTAACTAATGGAGAAATGAAAATTTTTTGAGCTTCAAGTAACAAACAATAAACTGCAGCTTGCACAAAAGCTAAAGGGTCACTGAGGAGATAAATATAAGGATAATCCAGTGATCTCAGACTGAAAGTATTATCAGCAGATAAGCTTTTTTTTCTGCAGTATCCAGTGCGGAGCATACTGACAGCGGTCAAAAAACCAACACATCACTGTAGCTCAGCATCTATAAATGACACCAGCCCTGCAGTGCTGTGGCACCGAATTGCAATGAATTCCTGTAGAGAAGGGACAACAAGGAATCCTTCTAGCAATGTTAGCCCTGCACTAGCTGTTCTGTGCTGTGTATATTCAATAGAACAATTCCTTCCAGCCTATTCCCTTCTTTGGAGGCATCAGCAGAGCATCTGTCCCCTTTTTTCTCACTGGAAGAATGCGTTGAAATCATAGTGCCTGTGAAGCTGCTAGGGATTTTGCCCAGGGTATCCTGCAAGGCTTTGAGACAGGGAGAAAYACGACCCACCTTACTAGCTGTGTCTCTGTAGGTGCATATCAGAAAGAAAGTGATTTAAACAAGTTTTCTAGACGTCAAGGGATTGCTGCTGACATCAAGGGTGTTTGAAAAGTGACATTTACTACTGTTGTCCAGGAAAGCTGAAAATCAGCCAGGGAATCATGCAGTGCTTTTGGAAACCAGAATAAGTGATTTATAAAATGAGAGAATAAAGAGTCAGATTCACAGTAAATTTCTACCCTTTTATGTGTCCACAGAAATTGAAAAAAAGAAATCAAAATGTTTTTCCTAGATTAACATCTTTTATCCTCACAGAAAGAAGAAACACTTAATCTGAATGTAATAAGATATCAGTTACTGAGATGTTATTTTATTTGGTATTATAATTTCTCTATTGCATTTACTTTGTTCCTTTGCTATCCTGTCTCTTTTTTTTTTTCAGCTTCAATTGTGCAACARATTTCTCTTTTGATTCTTTCCCTGTTCTCTTTAAGTTCTTCCCAAAGTAAGGGTTGAGCACAAAAGATTCAAGCCTTAATCCAACGTTTAAAACCACCAAGCTGACAAGATGTTCTGTGAATACATTAGAAATATAAGAAAGGCAAACGAGAGCATGTAACAGCCCACTATTTAAAGAGAGAAGGGAAAAAAAAAAAAAAGAAGGAGGTATTGCAGAGAAGACTGAAAATAATTACCATCTTTGCTTCACTTTTCTCCTCCAAAAAAATTACTTATGTCTAGATACTTGACAAAATTAATTTTAGCAAAGAGATTGAAATGCAAATCAGATCAGGGTGTGAATGAAAAGTCAATAGATATTTCTATAAAATAGGTGCACTCAGCTCAGTAGGTCCTGAGAAAATTGGGAGGATTTACAGAGCTAGCCAAGGCAGCTCTAAACTTTTAGTGATTATCTCTGGCAAAGGCACTGTGGTCCCAAAGGACTGGAGAAAGGCATGCCTTGTAACAGGGATTTCTAAATAGTTTAGCTTTGTTACCTAGGTTGATACTGGAAGAAATTATTAAATACTCAGTTTATATAGGTTTGTAGAATAATAAAAAGATGTTTCAAAAGCACTGAGTGTAGGTCAGGAACAAATTGGGACAAACCAATTTAATTTCTTTTTTTTTTTCAGGAGAGAATTAGAGAACAGTCTAGAAATCGAAGATGTGATCTGCCTAGTAAATTACAGATCCAGCTTTAGTGAAGATGTTGATGGTCTTCCAAATGATAGCCTCAGGTAAGCTAGAAGAATATGTTTTAGGCCTCCCTGGTATTTCACCAGCTTGTAGGAGTAGCAAGTCATTAATTGTGTTATTTGGTTTTCCTTTATTTCCACTTTCTCATTTTCTATGTCCTGGGTGAAAGATTAAGGTCTAAACGATATCAACAGATGAAAATACTGCCTGAAGAGCCACAGAAAAAGAATGGATTTTCACAGTGAAAGAAGGATTCAGTGGAGTCCAGTTTGGGATCCTCTTCTGGTCCTTATTTTCATGGGTGATTTGGATGATGCTTGAAACAGCTGAAGAGATGCGTGCATGGAAGTGGACTATAAATTTTGGGTAGGACATCAGCGCTGAAAATATTCTCACTGAATTGGAGAAGTTGCCTGAAATCAATCAGAAGACATTCAACAGAATGTCAAGAATCAGTCAGAACAATAGAAATCAATCAGAAGAATTCAACAGAAGACAGGATCCAAAACATTGAGACAATGTATGGATTTTGTGGAATCTTCTTGACTGCCTGTTTCTACAAATAGCTGGACATTTTCTTCAGGGATGGTCTAGGTAAAAATACCTTCCCATAGAGTAACACGATCTTTTGCCTTTTCCTCTGGTCCTACGTTTCTACTAGTATTAAATCAAGCAGTGAAATGAATCTATCCATCCATGCTGCCTGCATGACTATAAACATTCTCAGGTTGTGTAGAAAAAAGAGAGACAAAAGAGGATGCAGTGGCCATGATGTAATATTGGGAAGGAACTGGCTGCTCTCTGGCTTATAGAGATAAGAATTGCTGACTTCCATGTCTTGAGACATGATGAAAGTCTTTTTAGAGATGACTTGCACAGTGAAGCTTATCCTGTCTCTGCAAATACCCTATTGAAGCTACCAGGCCGGGACTGAAAAAGGCATGTTGGAAGAAGTTAAAATGAAAGTTTAACAGAGAGAACAGAGAATAGATACAAATCCCAGCTACCATTTGCAGGAAGCTTTAAAATAATGAAGGAACTGAGACAGTGCATTAAAGAAGAGAAGATGAAAATAATGTCCCTCTGGCTATAAGTTGGTTTCAGGAAGGGCCCAAGAGGTGAAGTGTGATGTCCAAGTCTCTCCTGCTCCTATTCACGACGGTGACAGAAAATTGGTGAACTTTTGATAATGAAATGCAGTGCATCCGATCTCTCTTTAGCACTAAAGTGTTTTGCCTGGTATCCAGCTTTACTCAATATCTAAATGCCTGAGTTCCTGACCCTTTGTACCTCTTAGCTGTCTGTACTTCCTTTTGGAGTACAAAGCCAAAATAAGCTAATTTCTGAATTCAGTATTCCCAGTAAAAGGGGTGCAACTCTCAGCTTTTTCCAAAGGACAAGAACCCCCTTATGTACTATCATTCTGCCCTCCCTGATAGTGTCTAAGGTCCTGGGATAGGAAGCTAATTTTCATGCCATAAGTAAACATATAGAAATACGATGGTTTTAAGTCACTTACCTTATGATAATTTAGAGCACAATGTGGATCTTCTTGCTATGAGATTTAGCTTAGGTTTTACGTTTTAATCTGTTTTGAAACAGAGCACATTTGGATTTTTGTAATGACTTTCCATTCTAGCACAGTGTCAATGAACAACCTTCATGACTGAGTTCTATTGACCTAAATAAATTAAAATGCTTTTTCTATTTCATTCACTTTAAAAGTTTTACTGCTCTATTACTGGCTCTTCTCTTAAAAGACTTATGTTTCAGGGCCATTTCTGAAAGCAACCTTTATTCCACTGTCTTCCAGTCTTGCATATTTTTTCTTTCTCTAATGAATACTAATGCTGGCAAAAAATTCAAGACTTGACCCAGAAATAAATTTAAGAAAAACAGCTTGTACATTCTTCCTTTAAACTGAAGGGGACAATAGTCAAAGTCACTTCTATTTCCACTATGCAGATTAATTCATTCATACTCACAAAGTGTTCTAAAATTTTTGGCTAGCTAGTGCTTATGTAAGTACAAATGTTAATACTGTGAAGAATCTTTTCCTAGGCTATGTCAACAGACATCAGTATTACGAGGGGGACTCACAGAAATTAGTGGCTAGACTCTGGGACATCTGATTATTACTGGGGATTACTGGTGCAGGAGATTAGATGAAGTTTTGTGAACTTTGAGTTTTTCACCTTCTTTCTTTCAGCTTTACACAACAAAGGTCTGAGAGAGAACAGAATATCTTTGTAGCTCATATAGCCCAGTGTCTACTGCTGGTGGTGTTTGGTTAATATTCACTTTTCTTTAGGGTTTTGGTTAATGTTTACTTTTCTTTAGGGATATTATGGAATGATTTATATAGTCATTTTATTCAGCTTTCTCTGTCCATAAACACAAAGCACAAAAGACCAAAGAGTAATTTCATTAGTCTCAGGAGACTGGAATTCAAATGAATTGCTAGGCTATGCTTGTTGCACCCAAGAAAAAAAGGAAATTTCATCTAGATGCTTCTCTTCATCTAGATGTTCTGTTCTGTTCATTAAGAAACATAGCGGAAGAGGTGGCTGGRGAAGTTGGGATATTGCTAGTGGCCATCTTGAAACAGGAAGACTCTTGTTCCCTTCTCTAAAGCACAGCTAGTTTTCAGGAGTAATATATTCTCAGTCTGTTTAGAGCAATAATGTCCAACCTTGTGATGGCCAGCTCCAAGCTGTACAACACTGGCAGAAAACAGGATCTTCTTGTTCTCTTGGCAATGTGAGGTCGATTCAAACAGTTCTGTTAAAAAAAAAAAAACAAAAACCAAAACAAACGAACAAAAAAAAACAAAAAAAGCTTTAATGCATAGCATAGCTGAGGTACACAGGCATAGCCCATTTATCAGACCTACCATGTCTCTTGTCTCTCAGTGCACTGGGTCATGGGACTTGGACACTATCTTCTACTTTGCAGTGGTAGAGGCAGTACTTGTCCTGGGCTGCCTTCTAGTGGAGCACATTGATCCAGCCTCCTCATTCTCCTCATTCAGGGATGTTGACCCTTCTTAGTAGGAAATATGTGTCTTTTTATGCTGTTTTTCATTTATACTGTCTGATAAACAACACAGTATTTGTATATGACTGGTCAGAAACCACCCATGAAGCAGCCACAGACTACAAGCTACCCTACAAAGACTGTCTGCTCTTACTTCTCCTGTATAATCATTATTTCATTGCAACACAATGTCAACTCATACAATTGTTCTTACTATTGTTTCAAAAAAATATGTAATGAAATCACTTAAATTCCATGCATCCTGTTTTTCTTTTTTTTCTTTTTTTTTTTTTTTGGTACATCTTAAACTGTGTTTTTTTTTTTTTGGTACATCTTAAACTGTGACTTAGATATTGCCCATCTTAGACTTCTCAAAGTTTAGTATGACATGCAGGATCTACGTAAAAGACATTCTTTCAGTTGGACTAACGTAAGGCATCTTCCCAAACTTTCCTTCCTCCTATGTATTTATATAAAGCTTCATAAAGAATTCCATTTAGAAACTTGAAAGTGCCATGCTACTACAGAGCCTTACAGACAATTCTGGCTTATATTTTCCTTGGACCTGAATGTTGTCTACCCCATGTTGCGTCTCCAGGAAGCCCTTTCATATGTAATGTGGAATACTTCGACCATTCTGCTGCTACTATTTATCATCAGGATATGAACATTAAAAAGTTTTTGAAATATCACYTTTAAAATATCAGCTTTTGAAATATCAGCCCAGTGACTACTCTGTTGTTGGAAAGCAGCAGTGGGTAATGTGCGACTCCAAGGAGGAAAAACATTAGATACACTTATAAAATAATTCAGTATATTTTACATAAATATATAAGCAAGGAAGCTTGTCAATGCAWAATTGATTAAGCATTATCTTACTTTTTATTTTGTTATTTACTTCAGTTGCTGAAAAACCTCCAAATGGGTGGCTCTGAATAGAACTCTTCTGGCATGGAGCACTATAGAGTTCAAAAGGAACAAATGTGATCAGCCTCAGTTAAACACATTCCTCATTTCATTGTACACAACATCTATTTTGTGTTTATTTATCTTTCCTCTAGTCATACAGGGCAGAAATGATGAGATGTGAGGCTGCCTAGTAGCCTTCTTTCAAAAACATTGCTATTTTGACCTATTTCAACAACAATAATGTCTTCAAAACAGATCTTTGGCTTAATACAATCCTCCCTTTCAAGGTGGGCCAAGGTTATAATAACAATATTTAAACCTCATGTGGCAAATTATCTCCAAGTTTGAAAGCACTTTGCAAAGCAGTTGATATTAGTAAATCTGTTTTCAGATAGGGACAACGAAGCARAAGTGAAATATGTTTCTTCAGTAAACAAACCAGTGGCAGAGCCAGGAGTAAAACCTATTAGCATTTTAACCCATGGGATCTTAACTAATTGCAGATAACAAAACTCGTGAAAAGGGGATGAAATTGGAATTCAAGTGTATCCATGATGTTTTGCAAAAGTTAAAGCACTAATACACTAATACAGACGCATTGCCCTGCATTCTGTAGTAGGAAATAGCAGGCTAAGTTCTTTCATGGCTTTTTAGATTGAGTGAGCATACTTAAAGCTTACCCAATTCCAAATCTCATGCAAACTAATAAATAGATGTTCTGGAGTAGCTTGGCCATGATCTGACGGGCATGGGCTGCCTTCAGGCAGCACAGATAGCCAGAAAGCTCCTGACTGCTGCTGTAAGTAACAAATGTGATTGTAAAATGTTCTCTGTTTTGTTTATGCACGAATGCATTGCTGTTAGGATGGCAGCTTAGTCAGAGACAGCTTTCTGCAATTGTATGGGTGTAATATAATAACTTTCAAAATGTACATGAATGTACTGATGATAATCGGGCTATTGGAAAAGCAACTAAAACATTAGCTTTCACCAGCAAAATCAAAGTGATGGTGTCCTTTTCATGGGATCAATATGAAGGCACTGTAGTTTATGAGGGAATGGCCTCACGCCTTTTGGCCTGAAATGAAATACTTTCTAGGTGTGGAGATTGCGTTGAGAAGCCTTCAGCTCTGAAAATAGTCTTCTCTTTCTTCATGAAGAGGTTGAAAGGGCTGTTTTTTTAAGGCCACAGTCATCCCCCAGTAGTTTAAAGCTACAATGAATTGACAATTGATGGGTAATTTCTTCCATACTCCCTGCACCACCCCCATCTCTCCCATGAAATTACTGGAAAAACTAGTGGAGGTTTAATGCTACTCCCAGCAGCAGATGGGTGGAGTTACAGTAGGGTATGGTTAGGATGCCCTCAKGTGAAGTTGTTAAGTACTGGGCTACAGGCTATAGAAAATACTTTGTGAAGGAAGTGGTGATGGTTGCAAATGCCTGGAGCAGGTAGGAAGGAAGGAAAGGGGATCTGGTTGTATGATGGGGAATGATTGCCATGGAGAATGATCCTGGGGACCTTGGGGCAACCTTTTCCAGCCTATGATGGGCATTGAAGGTGGAAGGTGTCTGGTATTTCCAAATATGAGCCTTGATACAGTAATATTGCAATTCCTTCTACTCCCGCCAGCTGTATGTGGAGATCAAACGGCCACTAATTATTGTTTAAACTCTGCTACTGTTATGCGGTCTGCTGCGTATCCTCAGGGGGAGAATGGCAATGAATCATGCCACAAGCTGCACTCTGCCAAAGAAGCTGCATCATCCAGCCACTGGCTTGGCCCAGTGATATCCCACCGGGCTAGCACAGTACCACAGACACATGGTCATATCATGTTTAATTCCAGGCTTAAACCGTGTTTGACAAGCCTCACTAGTAGTTATTAAACATTTTTTAGTCCTTATGATCTATCTATGATAAAATAGGTTTAGTCAATCCAGGATATGTCTTGAAAGTACCATTTTGGATATTTCAAAAGGGTTAGCTCTGAAGCGGTCACCTAGAAGTCCCTGCCCTGCACTAGTTATCTCTCTGGTCTCTGACAGCTGAATTAAAGGCTGTCAGAACAACTTAAACAGAGGTTAATAGTCCGTTCCAAACCATATTCCTGTAAGGGATGGTATGTGCACAAACTCTTATGTACTGCACCATCTTGCTGAGTCCCAGGTCTTGACCACTTGCTTTACTAAAGGGAAAACAATTTAATTATATGTGACTATGAAAAACATTTTGTCTTTGAACTTATAGCATTCAATTTTGTTGACTGCCTCTTTGTTCTCGAATGAGAAGTGACAGAACAAGAACTCGCCAGCTACCTTGGGCTGTGCATTGCTTCTGCTTCTAGCCAGGACTGACATTATCAGGGACATGGGGCTAAAAGCTCCCCTATCCCTTTCAGCTGGTGCTGCACCTCTTCCAGGGCTTCCAGGGCCTGGTGATGTGATCATCAGTGCAACCACGCAAAAACCACCATTGCTCAGCCAGGGACCCCTTCCAGTGAGCAATTCCTGTCTCTCCAGCATCTGTCCAGCATCTCTTCAGTTTGGATTTCAAGATATTTCCAGAAGGAGAGACAACATAAGGGATGCTCACTTTCCACAAAACCTGCTTTGATGCAGGGTGCCAGGAACAAACACAGGCAAAAAATGAGCTATTTTTAGCTTAAAAATGGTCTGCTGAGAGGGTCCATGGAGAGTAATATGCCTTCTGAGAGGAACCATACCCTGCCATTGCCTCCTGTACCTGGTGACGGCAGGCTGCCTGCTCTGGGGACACAGCTGTGATATGCAGTAGCCCTTTCTAACTACAAGGGGAAGGAATAGGAAACCTCACAGTTGCCTTTCATCACAGGGGACAGGGAAAAGCATTTCTTTTCAGGAGCCTTAGTTGGCCTCAGTCTGTTCTGTATTTACTAACTACAAAGGCAGTCTGTTTCTAATCCTTAGGAAAACTAAACGACTGTGACCAAAGATGTTCTAAAAATATCTGGGCAGATCTCTGAACTGTTCTGGATGGGCAGTGAACTCCTCTCCAGGGGATGACAAGCTGGGCCCAGATCACAGGAGATCTCAATTGGAGGCTGCCAAGACTTCTTTCTTTCATTTAGGCAAGCTTTGATCTAGTGAGTATCTTCAAAAAAAGAAGTGAACAGTGGCTTGTGGTCACTGTGGTTCTGGTTTGCACTTTTTCCCCTTTGCCCTGCCCTTGTAACTCTTCTTTTCCCTGCATGAATGAAAAGAATAAATTTTCCCTTAAGGAACTCAAATGGCAGGTTTTATCTGTAGTTCTTGGCCTCTACTTTTTTTTGTATTGCATCACTGCAATACAGCTAGTAAATTGATCTACTTTTCTAATCAGTTACGATCCAGGAAAACTGTTTGTGAAAACATTTGAATGAAAACATTTCCCTGTATTACTCTTCTAACCTTTTCTAGGAAGAAGAGTTTTTGATTCTACTTTCTGCATCATCATTTCTGTATTTTCCTAAARGATATATTCCTGTATGCAGAAGAGCACTTGAAAATGATCTTGGAAGACTTGAGAGAGGTAAGGGGACAGAAAAATGCAGATTTCTTTCAAATGCAGAGATGACCTTTAGATTGTGTGTGTCTGTTGTGTGGCTGTGTGTGTACAGCGTGTGTGTTCTATTTTGCTCTTTGGTATGAGTGATAGAGATGGTCTCTATTTAAATATTCTGGCTGAAGGACCAAATCATAGAGAGCCTGACAGAAGCAAAGTAAGTGGGATTGTTTCTCTGGAAATGTTGCATGTGAACAAAATGCCATTGCAGAACCATGATGAATGGGATGAAGATGCTGCATCCCTATGCAGCATCTCAGTGTTGCTTCTTGTAGCATTTTGCTGCACTGAAGGGCAGTCCTGCTAATGACTATCAGAGGTCTGAGCTTGCGATATATTTGCATCTGCTAAACAGCTTAGGAAGGTGAAAACTTCAACTGATAGCCCTAAGTGAGATGGCAAATATAGGGCAAAATGACTATCTCAGAGGTGGCTATCAAAATCAGGTAGTCATCTAGGCTTGCTCTGGTGAATAGCATTTCTGTAAAGGAGTCATGGAAGGGAGTTACCAATGTGGTGCCTGATCTCACTCTTCCCTCTGATCAGTGGGAATCTGGACAACTGGGTGCTTAGCTGGGGATGGGTAAAGTCATGGGAGCGCATGGGACCTCAGCATTTCTTTGCCCCATCATTCTGCTTGGGAAGTCAGGTTGCCAGAGCCCCAAAGATGACATATACTTCATCAGTATGTTGAACCTTACATCTCTGCAAGCAGTCGCATTTGCTCTCAAGTGTTTGCATAGGCAGAATTCAGAGATCATTTATTCACCCCACAAAGCAGTACATTCTGTATTACGTATTCAGTCTGTCTTTCTCTGATGGAAGTTATTTTCTCCTCCATGTACTTATAGCTCGCTTGTCAGTGTGCATCAGCTTGGCAAACATGAAATTTTGTTTTAAGGAATAGCAGTGCATACATACTTAGAAAGAGGGCAGGAAGATCCAAAGTGACTAACTTATTCCATTAGTGGGCTGGGAAACATTTGCACTAGTGGTCACCTGTTCCTGCCATTGCACTGACAGGTAATAAATGAGGATGTTGTTGCATGGAGTGTCATGCAAACCAAAAAAAAAAGACACCAAAGTATTTTCATCATGCCCCAAAACAGGAGAAAAACAAACAAGCAAACAAATAAATAAACGATACCACAAAACAGTGCTTCAGAAATACAAAAGGATAAAAAAGTGCAGAAAAGAGAAATGCTACTGTCTAGGTTCTAGCATTGCAGTAAAACAAGTGATACAACACGCAGATCCTGTCTCTTCACTAAGAGGTTCCAAATGCTCTGTAGTCATTTTAATTAATGGCATTGTAACATTTTGTGAGCCAGAAAAGTAGCATTCATCTTTCATAACCCACATGTTTAGGAGAGTCAGGCTGCTGTTTGTCTGTGCTAAAAGGAGAAATAGATGACAGACAAATCTTTAATAGGATTTTGTTAATGTACAAAATTCTAGTTTCCCAAACACAGCAGAAACTGTTAATTTTCACTCCAGGCTGAGTTCTTGGTCTTATTCACAGTGAATCTTTAGGATTTTTTTTTTTTTTTTCCTTTGCATCTTTGCTCTGCTCTGCCTCTGGTGTGAACAGTCCTGGAATAATAGTCAGTTGAAGTGTTTCAGGTCCATATATCTTTGTTTTATACTGTGCTATTTCCTGGGTTGAGCTGAAATACTTTCTTGTCTATAGTTCCAGAAAGGAATACATAAAGGAGTTATCTATTAAGTAACTACTACTTAATATAGCAGTTCCACCCACAGCACTTTATTCTATATAAATTATAAGTGCAAAGGTAATGAAGGCCCAATATATCTGGTACAACTGGTTTCCTAGAAGCACAGATCACTTGAAAGATGTTTGGTCTTGAAGCTGCTGAGAGAGATGCACCAACAATAGCAATGTGAGTCCTCATAGAATCATAGAACTTAAGGTTGGAAGGAAACTTTAAGGATCACTTAGTCCAACCTCCCTGCACACACAGAATCACCTAGAGCATGTGTCAAATGATTGTGTCCAAGTGGGTTTTGAAGATCTCCAGACAAGGAGACTCCATAAACTCTCTTGACAACCTGTTCCAGGGCTCTGTCACTCTCCCTGTCAAGAATATGGAACTTTTATGTCAAGAATATGTGGAACTTTTGGTGCTTCAGTTTGTGGCCATTTTCTCTAGTTCTATCAGTGGCTACCACTGAAAGGTAGCCAGTGCCATCCTCCTCACTCCCTCCCTTGAGGTATTTATAACACTGATCAGATCCCTCCTCAGCCTTCTTTTCAGGCTGAACAGGCCCAGTGCTCTCAGTCTTTCTGCACAGGGCAGATGTTCCAGGCCCCTGATCATCCTTGTAGCCCTGTGCTGGACTCTCTCCAGCAGCTCCACATCCCTCTTGTACTGGGGAACCCTGAACTGAACACAGGACTCCAGATGTGGCCTCATCAAGGCTGTGTATAGGAGGATGTTCACCTCCCTCCACCTGCTGGAGGTGCTCTTCTTAATACACCTACATTGGCCTTCTTGTCCACGAGGGCACACTGCTGCCTCATGGTCAACTTGTCATCCACCATGATGTCCAGGTCCTTCTCTTCAGRGCTGCCCTCCAGAAGGTCAGTCCCCAGTCCTGCCAAAATGCAGGACCTTGCACTTTCCCTTGTTGAACTACATGAGGTGTCTCATCATCCAGTTGTCCAGTCTGTCCAGGTGCCTCTGTATGGCAGTGCAGTCCTCTGAGGTATCAGCTACTCCTCCCACTTTGGTATCATCAAAGAATCTCCCTTGGAAGACTCTTCCACAATAACACTGCAGCCACACAGCTGCAACTCCTGGATGCTGTTAGATATTATCCTCTTCTCTACATCCCTCCCAGCACACTCTCTTTTACAGCAGCAATCAAGTACAGCTCATTCAACTTTTTCTTGTGCTCTGTTTCTCCCTTGCAGAATGGAAAACATGTAGGAACTTGAGGTCATGCAGGAGAAGGTAGAGAAGGGTTGTTTCCCTTCTCTTTCTGCTGTATCCTCTGGMTAATTATAGTGATGCCTATCTTCTACTGGTAAAATGCAGTCAAGAGGCATTACAGATGTTACCCAACATAGCCAGAAAATCTGAAGTGTCCCAGCACCTTGCTTTAATCACTGGCTCACAGGATCACTCTAGGACTCCTGAAGTGTAGCCTGAGAAGAACTTGGCTCAGGAAGACGCAGCATAAAGGCCTTTGAAGTCAGCAAAAGTCTTTCTTCTAATGAAGTTGCAGGTTTGTTGCTTTACCTCTCTCTTTAGGAAGGTCTTGAGTTCAGACTGAGTTTCTGCTAGTGAATCATTCATGTGCCCCTAAAGGGCAATTTCAACCAAATCAAATGTGATGAATATTTTTTTTTTTAATATGAATTACACAAGTTGTATTTCCTAAAGGTGATGTCCTCATCTGAATGAAAATCACAAGGGGACTGAGTCTTAAAACATGGACAAGATACTACTACCTCCCTCTTTCCCTCAAATAGCAAAGATGCCCTGACAGTCACATGGGAAGCCACTTCAGGATGCAGAGCAGGATGCAGAGCAGGATGCTAAACCATGACCTTCCCCCTAGCCTCAGTTTTCTGCTTAGCAGGGCCTGAAATGTACAAGGGGCAGCATAAAAAAATACCATCCCAGATACTGTTTACAGAGCCCCTTCCATCTCTGAGCTGCGTATTCTGGGAATGCAGCTGAGCAACTGCAAAGCCAAATGTGAATTAGAGGTTAATTAAGTGGGATTAGGCAGGAGAACATATCTTCTCCTTTCCTGGAAGAGAGCAAGAAAACCCCTCTTTCCTGGTGATGCTGTGGCAGCTCCCCTTTTTCACTGACTCTGCTGTTCCCCATGGTGAATGCAACTGAAGGTGCATGGGCTCAGCACCTGTGAAAATATGAACCAATTATATTTAATTAGAAGTCTGCAGTGACTGCATTTCAAAGAGTTTTGTGACAGTGGCCATGTTGTGTAGGAAAGAGTTTGTGTGGCACAGTAATTCCATCAAATCATCCCAACTCCACAGAGACATCAGAGACACAAATGGCTTTGAATRTACTTTAGAAATGCAGCTGGTCGCATTACACTTCCCAACAGCGTTCTCAAGGGATGCTAGAATAGGAGGGAGGCGACAGCAAAATGCCAGTGCTGACGTTGAGGCATAATGCACACTTTAGTTCATGCCAGCAGCAGTGCTATCTGCTATGCCAGGTGAAGCTGTATAATTCAATGGGAAATGATCATGGGTCATTTCACCAMCCAGAGGAGTGTGTTTGGAAGCATGGCTGACTCTGCAAAAATTGTTTTTCTCACTCTGTCGGAGCTCGGATGGTAATGAGACTTAGGAAAAAGATGTCATAAAAGCGTCTGCCTGGTGAAAGTTCATGATGAGCAGAGATGCAGTGATGGCAAACAGGAATGCAGGGAGTCGGGCAGTGGAGATGGAGATCAGAGAAGGACGGAGCCCCTGATGGATCTAATTCCTCAGACCCAGCTTGAAAACAAGCCTTGTGCATGGGGTTTTTGGGTGCCGAGGTGTCCCGTGAYGTGTCACAGGGAGAGCTGTAACTGCACAAATTGCCTCTCCTTGATTTTTGTCTCTTTGCAGAYAGGCGCAGTCGGCACAGTCAGCTCTATTGCAGCCTGGGTTTAGCAGAGGAGCAGCATTTCCCGCAGGATGCTAAGCCTGGCTCCAGCAGCTCTCTTGCGAGCCCTAGTGATAGCAGGACCTGCCTGCAGACAGAGGAAATACATTTCTAACAGCTAAAAAGAAAAGGAAAATGTCTCTTCCACTTGCTAAATAGCACTTTCCCCCCTATATTCCTCTTCTTTACCTTGCAAAAATGCCAGTGAACATAACTGAACACTGCAAAGGAGTGGGAAAACTTCTACTGCATCGCACCCCAACACAGAGATAAGAAAGAGGCCTTAAATAGAAACACGAAAATGGAAATGGAACTATTTGAAATAAAAATAAACATTTATTCCTATGCCTTGCAAAATCTCATGAAATTTGCATTAATGTGTTTTGTGGACTTGGTATAATTGATTCTCATTCCAACTAAGTACTTAGTTTAATCTCACAGGGAGATGTTGTGTGGACAAGGATGGAGACCTAAGTGCTATTCTGAATAGGGCTATAGGTTCTAGCCAAATACTTGATTTTCTAGTGTGCCACAAAAGAGAAAAATCTAGCATTTTCATACATTTTATTTACTGAGGAGGCCTTTCTGCCTCCCTTATCTCTTGTATATTCACTGTTGACTATAGAAAATGACATGCTGGGATGCACACACACATAGACCTGGTGGCTTCTTTCTCAGCTAATGCTTTTATACTGGCAATTTTGCATTACAGGCAATTCTGTTCCCATGGAAAATCAAACATCCAGTGGATGACATCCACTTGGTGAATGGGCAGGAGGAAAGTAKAACATATCACGTGTCCCTGAATTCATCAAATGGCTAATTGATCACCTCTGGTTTAGAGCACAACTAGTTATTAAGGAACTCTGTGGATTTTTCTGCAGAATATGCYGCTCTCTTAAACAAGTCAGCTCAAAAGCCAGTTTATGTATCATTTTAAATCTAGCACCTGTCTCTTGCTGAGCGAAGTGATGATGACTGACAGGATATTGCTACTGGAGTTTTGTAAAGACTGACATTAAACTCAGTCTTTTTCTCTCCCATATGATGGAGCTGGAATGAACTGACTTTTACAAAGTTATGGCAGAGTGGTTTTATTGCCTGGTTTATGCTAGGATGCAAACAAAAAACAGACTCAAACTAGTGCCTGAAAGTTTGTGTGTGTGTAGATGTATGTATATATTTGTATAAAAGCAACTGTTGGTATTCACCCTCAGCAGCTATTTTAAATCTTAGGCATTTTATTTGTTCACATGACCTTGATATATTTTAAATGAAAAATTGTATTTCATGGCAAACATTCTGATCTCATGTGTAGTATTGGTAACTGTAGGTTTATACCTCAAAAAGAAAAAATGGTGAACAGAGATATTCTGACTATATTAAAACACACCTCTTAGTCTCCTTTCAGTCAATAGCCATTTTCAAGCTGGTTGGTACTAGGCTTGAAAATGCAGTGTATTTCATTAGAATAATCGGAACTGATGTGCCTGTAAGTAAGTTCAGAGTTTCTGCTTTGTTCTCAGCCAACTCGCTTTTTTATTGACAGTGTCTGGATGAGCTGTAGGAATAGACCAACAATCTGTTCTTTCTGGATTCCTAATTGCTGCAGTCTTCTGAAAAGCTTTCTGACAAAGGTGCTGGATTGGAGTTCGGATTTGCAGTTTGGAGACAGTCGATTACAGGACTCATTTTTCTTTTAGTACAGCCAGTGAGAAGTTTCCCACTGTTTAAAAATAAGGAAAGCCTGTTCTGTAGAGAGCTCTGGGTATACCTTGTCTTGGTGTAGGCACAAGTGTCCAAACAGATTGCTCATCATTCCAGTATAAATCACCCTTTTTACTCCAAATTGAGTGTGAAAAGGAAAAATGAGGTAATAAAAATGTCAAACTTATCTTGCATCAAGGTGATGCCCTTTATTGTCATTGTATAGTGACCACACCGTGACTTATCTAGTGCTATTCCCATTTCTGGTTCAAATCCCTCATCTGGGATGCTCMAAATATTTTAAAAGTACCCATTGTATCTCTCAATGAGATCTCCCTTCATTGCCTCTGTCAGCAGGTGTGAATCAGCTTCAGCCCACAGACTCTCAAACACACATCATGTCAGGCTCTTGATCATGTATCCTGCAGACAGTAATTATCAGGTAAAGCAAGCTCAAACTGAAAGCATTTCTGGATGAGGAAGGTCTTAGTTCTACTTTGTAGCATAGTGGTAACACAGAGGGTGCAATGATTCGCAGTACTGAACTGGGCCAACATTATTCCATTATAACATGGACGCCTTACGTCAGAAAGAAAGGAGTGTTGAAACTTTTGAGATTATAGAAAAAAATAGGATTAAAAAATGAAATGTAGTTTAAGAAGGACAGCTCTGTCTTGTTCTGGTTGAAATATTTTTAAGCAATGACAAATAGAAAATGATAAATAACAAGACTGAAAATACACATCTGATGGCCAGTTACATTTAAAGCTCAGTCAAAGCTTTCGATGTATGATTAATAACAGAAATTACATCCAGCACCCTTTTGTTTTTGTAACACCTTTTGTTTTCCATGCACTTTTCTAACAACAATTCATTAATCCTCATAACTGCCATCTAAGCATTTTACATCTAAGCTATCCTCTAAGCTATATAAGCAGATGAAAAAACTCATGAAAACAATCTGTTCAGAGGCCAGATTTGAGAATATCAGATGCCTTTTGGCGTTTTCAAAAGAACATTAAAAAACTCAGGCTGCTGTGATAAAATCTGGAATTATGCCATAATTAAAAACTGTGCATATATATGCATATATATATACACACATGCATATGTGTACAGAGAAGAGAGAGTCTGAGTAGGAGGAATAATGCTTAAGTACATGTAAGTCTTCTACCTAGATGTACAGGTCAATATTATCTTCCTGGTAAGTAATTTCAAGGTGAGAGGTACAAGTTCATGCCCCATGTACCTTGCTGTGAGTAAAACCTAGCAGATACACTGAAATAAAAAAAAAAAAAAAAAAAAAAAAAAAAAAAAAAAGGTGATTGACATTTTTTATTAATAGGTAGATGAGCTCATGTAGCCAGTCTATATTTTAAGGACTGTTTTTCGCTCTATTCTTCCTGTGAGATTCCTGATTCCAATAAAATGGAGCCTGACACACACATTTGAGTAAATTAAAACAATAAGACATTTGGACAAGTTAGCCATGAGGCAGCAGTGTGCCCTCATGGCCAAGAAGGCCAATGGGATCCTCACTGCATCAGGAGGATGTTGCCAGCAGGTCAAGGGAGGTGATTCTGCCCCTCTATTCAGCTCTGGTGAGGCTGCACCTGGAGTATTGGGTGCAGTTCTGGGCTCCCCTGTACAAGAGGGACGTGGAGCTTCTCGAGAGGGTCCAGAGAAGAGCGACAAAGATGATTAAGGGAATGGAACATCTCTCGTACGAAGAGAGGCTGAGTGACTTGGGCCTTTTCAGCCTGGAGAAGAGAAGGTTGAGATGGGATATGATCAATATGTACAAATATCTGAAGGGTGAATGCAAGGAGGAGGGGGCCAAACTCTTCTCAATGGTGGCCAGTGATAGGACAAGGGGCAATGGGTACAAGTTGAAACACAGGAAGTTCCATCTGCATGTGAGGAAGATTTTCTTTCCTGTGAGGATGACAGAGCCCTGGAACAGGCTGCCCAGGGAGGTTGTGGAGTCTCCTTTTCTGGAGGCCTTCCAAACCCAACTGGATGCCGCCCTGTGCCMCGTGCTCTGGGTGTCCCTGCTGGAGCAGGAGGGCTGGACTAGATGATTTCTAGAGGTCTGTTCCAACCTTAACCATACTGTGATTCTGTGATTAAAACATCGAAATCCCACTCTCTGTTTCAGAATATGAAACCTTGTCTAAACTACTCCTGTTATTACCCATTATTTATTAGCATAGTTCTCTGTCCTTATCATAAGCTATATCACAAACTTCCAATATGCTTTGCTGTGGAGGTTGAGGGCTAGACAAATTTTTAATGATCTTATGGTTCATATAGCATTTGATGTGATTTGTTAGATTGTTAACTCTGAGCTTGCACTATTTTATAAATATGAGCTATTTCTGTGTTCCACATTTTTTTTTCTTTCCTTTCTATGCCAGGTTTTCTCCAGCAGCCAGATGGTTGCTAGAAACCAAGAAGGCCTGTAGGTGGTCTTTATGATTAATATTTTAGTAGATTGGTGCTGCTCCTTATTTGATGGTCAAATAGAGACTATGTCAGTCTACAGAAAACATGCAATTAGCTAATAAGCAGCGGCAGTAAATATAACTGTTCATTAAAAAAAAAAAGTTCTCCATTTTGAACTGCTGTTTTAACAGGAAAAACAAAGAACTAAAGAATTTATAATATGTATGCTTTAAAGCTGATCAGCTATGGTCTTCCATAAGACCAATATAAGTATCAATATATTGATTGAAGTAATCTGGTCTTCTAAAGTCGTATTTACACATTAATCCCTGGCATCGAACAAGCTGTGAGCCACTTTGAATTGTGAGAAGTACTATATCAATCCACTTACAGAACCTTCAAAGAACCTTGTTTTATGAGCAAGCATTCACTATGATCTTATGTTATTTTTGCCAATTAGTTGGTACCTCTCTGAACACAGACAGTCCTTCTCCAGAGGGTCTAACAACTGCCTCAGTCAGATCTATGGCCAATCAGTCAGTCTTTCAAGTGGAAAAGCTAACACAAGAAATCTTAAAGAGCTATAGGGAGTGCAGTGGTACATTATTTCAAAAAAAGACGGATTACAATTCTTGGAAGATTTAACATAAAAAGAAATGAGAAGTTAAACCAAATTTGTCTTTGGATCTTTAGATAAAACCTAATCTACCAGGCTTAGAGCTTAATCTACAGAGCTAATCTACAAGTCTTAGAGCTTAAACTCCTTTAATACGCCTATAAATCTTTTGGTAATTGTAGGAATTTCTGAAGGAATACTCCATTCATGTGCCATGAATGGAAAATTAAAATTTCTGGATACGTGACTATTTGTTTGAATAAAGTCATATCTGCAGTTCAGGACAATACCCATTCCAAATACATTTTTGAATATTTTCAAAGGTAATAGAAATGGAACTATTAATATTTGAATAACCAAATATGGTTAAAAATAGAAACTGGCAGAGAAGACACACAAACCATGTTATTGCCATGTCCAGTATTCAATAGTTATGTAATTAGGGTTAGTGAATACCAATGCTCGTAAGCATTAAATGACATTTATTTATAAATGTCTTTCTGAGAGTTTTGGCCTCATGGCAGAATTAAGGTTGAGGGTGCCACACCCTTAACTGATGTAATTAATCAGTTCTGCACCTTCAGTGCTTTAGATTGCAATTTAGTTGAATACAGTTAACTTTATCTGTTAATGAATTAAGGACTGTGAGCAGTTTTAAGTAGAAGAGCAGTATCACTTAAGTCAGGGAAAGGATCTGTCATTTAAAGCAGATACCTCTGTGACAGCCTGAAGGTATATCTCACTATGACCTCTGTTTTAATCATCTGTAATTTCTGCATTGGCCTAAGACAGACATTTGATATAGCTGGCTCTCAGGGGAGAAGAAGAAAAAAAAAAAAAAAAAAAGCTGGATATCTTGACGAAGAACAGAATGGAGAAGCCGGAGCAGTCTGGAGCTTGAATAGTCCTTCAACTGTGTGACTGTGTGTTCACTGTTCTGTAGCAAAAGACTGTCCATCTAGTGGTCATTCATAAGATCTTCTGGTTTTTCAGCTAAGAATGTGTAGATGTGCTACAAGTGAGGCTAGATGTACTTTTTTCTAGATGTACTTTAAGTAGAGGGTAGAAAGAGAGAAGGCGAAGAGGACTCCATGCAGCCTGAAAGTTTGGAATATTTGTACTTATAAAATGAGATGAAATTTTGTCATGGAATTTCTCTTTTTCCAGATGTAAATGTACCTCTCTCCTGCCTTGAATAAGTAAATTATGTAATGTTAAGATACTGTTCTGCTTCATTGTCACACAGTGCAAACCCATGACAAGGCTGGCTATTGAGTCCAGACCAGATAAGACTCTAATAGCTTAGATCTTGTCGGGATTATAGTCCTTATAACTAACAAGTATAGAATTAAACTTATCATCTACTGTGCATGTAGATCATGTTCAGAAATACCCAACCAATTCATGTAGAGCCAAGTTAAGAGGCAGTTGCATAGGCAGAACACTCTATGATGCAGGTGTAAACCTGCACTGGGATCAACTCTTGCAGAGAATAAACTTAGGCACTGGTACATACACACCTAATTGCGTGACTGGGTTATGGCAGCATGCTTAAAAATCTACTGAGTTGGAGCCCTAGGRTGACTGCTGTATGAACTGGAAGCATCAATTGAATATGACAGCACGGATCTCACTCTAAAACCCATGATTTTTTTTTAGCAATGACTGTTTCAGTTCAAATTTGCAAACTGTCAGCTCTGCTGGAGGAGCCCCTTTCTTGGATATTCCTTAACATATCATTTTTCATGACATGTGTCGCACTGTAACAGTAAAAGTGTTATCTGGAGAACAGGGTTCTGTGGTTGCTCTGCTGCAAAGTAATTTTTCCTCATCCTCAGTTCTGCTGTCACTTAGCAACCAAGAGGATAACCAGCAAAATTCTAAATATTATCTTGTCAAGAGGATCAAAACAGAAAATGCATACTGAAATTGTTGGGGAAATCACCTCATCTTTTCTTGCTCTTGCTTCAGGATCTCTGACTGTCAGAAGCACAGGAAATTGCTAGTTACAGTGAATCTATACATCAGTTTAAACATCTAGAAGATATCTACTTCAGTGACAATCCAAGGAGATATAGAGGAGGATCCATTGAAGACAAGACTCGGGCTGAGCATATCAGCAGCGATATCCATTACCTCTGAATCTTGCAATGTGATAAAAGATTTTGTTCAGTCATAGTGGAACTTCACCTAGTGGAAAGGCTATGCAGAGGAAATGGAAACATTAAGTCTAAGCAAGAGCTTTGGAGAAGGAGGATATAATAGTACATAGAGGCTGAGGACAACGAGTTGGAAGAACTGGATCTCACAGGTCTTAAGCTATCATTACCGTCATACAGTTTGACTTTTTGTTGACTACTTAGGATTCACTCAGTGATTCTGTTTCACATCCATGACTGAGCTAGAAAATATCTTTTTTAGAGAGGCAGAATGGCACAGAGTACATATTAAAAGACTGAAGGTGATTCAATCATGTTATAGAGAAAGGTTTTCAGTGCTTAATTATCCATAAAATGTGTAAATTTATTTCCAATTTGAATTTGCCTAGCTATGAAAGAGATTTTATTCTGTCTTTTTCTATTACATTAAAGAACTTTTATAGAGGATAATTCTTCCTCATGGAAGCATTTATAATCTGCCATAAAGTGACCATTTCACCTTCTTTTATGTTAAGCTGTGCTGTTGACCTTCTTTAGCCTTCCACTGAACAGTAATCTCTAACCATTGTGTAACCTCTATTCCTTTGAAACAAAAAAACAGGTGAAAAAAGTCCAAGAAATATTTCATGTAGTGGAATCCATCATTCTCCAAGTGCAAACCTTAGCACTGGGTTCATTATTCCAGCAGTGATGCCCCCTCACACAAAAGTAAAAATATCTTCCCTTTCCTGTTCAATGTTTTTTTTTCCATAGTCAGGTATAAGGCTTTTCCTTTTTAGTCATTTATTACAAGWAGACTCAGTGTTCAGCTAGTTACCCTCAGGAATATCTGAGTTGCTTATATTTATTTAATTTAAATATATTTTTTTATTCTGAAAGTACATCTTAGTCACTGTCATGATCCTGAATTATCCTGTATTAAATGACATGTTGTKCAAGTCCATCTTGCATATCTTCCAGACCACATTGCATATTGATCTTCCTGTATGCTAACTTACTGTTTCACCAGTTTTTGGCTTATTTTCCATCTTTACTGGATATTGCCCTATTATTTCTTCAGTCTAGAACTAGAGATCATAGAATATGGTTTAGAATGGACCTCAGCGTATCACTTAATCCATCTGTGATCSAAGATGGTTAATGTCTGACAGAAGTCCTGCAAGGTGAGGTTCAGTGGTCTGCTGACCTTTCATTTTCATAGATAACAACACAAAAAATGCAGGTCAGAATTTGCATTTGTACATTTTGAATTCTCAGAGCAAGTGATCAGGCATTTACCTGATCAGGCAATTGGATTACCTAGAAGCAGCCATCAACACCGGTGCTCTGCAAGGTCCTTGCTCATGCTTTCAAAGCTGGAGGCCTTCAGCCTTCTGCTGGCTGCACAACTGCTCCTGGCACTCTATGGGGAAGACCAGCAGGATTTAAAGCAGGTAATCAGCATTTTCAGCCTCAATATGTGGCTCTTGGACTTCAGAAACATGTGGCTCCAGTGGGCAGGGCTTTATATGAGATGATAGCTAAAAGGTGAGAGCAACTGCTTGTGTGGAAGACCATGCTGGCACTATGACGGGACACTGCCTTCAGCTGTGAATTTGCAATTGAGCACCTTAATTTTCATTGCTAAAACATGACCAATTCTAATAGACTTGTTTCTTCTTACTGAAGAAGGATATATCTTATTAAAGAGGGGGAAAATGAACAGCAGAAACATTTAGGAGTATTTGTAACTCAAAATACGGTAAAGTGAACAAAAAGGGCAAAAATGCCATCCTTCTCTGCATGCCATTGAAGAAAACATCACTGTTCACTTTCTGCAGGCCAAGAGTTGTCTAAAGCTGCCAAGAGATAAACTGACTTTAGGCATGTCATGCAAGCATCATAAAGTGTGTGAGTTGAGAAATCAAAACCAAAAAACATCGGTTCTGATTTTCTTCTGCCTAGCTTTGAGGATCTTACACCTCTGCCATGGGAATAAGACCAAGCTGACAGATTGCCAGGAGTTCAACCTGAAGTGCTTGGGAATTATCAGCCTTCCTGTCTACTGTGTGTTCACTTGGGTTTTTTTCTTAATATATATAATGAATATAAAAAGATCATGAAGAATTAGGCAACAATTGAAGTCTCCTACCTGCACTTCAGAAGCAATTCTCCCCCTTTTTTTGGGGGTGGGGTGGGGAGGGGAAGGGGAAGTTCTTTTTTCCCCACATTCTTTTTTCACTCTGCCATTCTCCATTACTCTCAACAACTGCTTCTCCATTTCTCTCCACAGTTGCTTCTCTTCCACGTTCTCTCCATTCCATTGATTTAGTCCGGATGAACGAGCACGTGGCACAGGGTGGCATCCAGGTGGGTTTTGAAGACCTCCAGAGAAAGAGGCTCCGCAACCTCCCTGGGAAACCTGTGCCAGGGCTTCAATAAGACTCCATGTAAAATCAGCTGAGGGAAGAGTTGCTCTCAAAGACGAGAGACTTATACCATCTATATAGTGCTGTTGCACTGGTTATCTTGTAGGGAGGCATCCTCCTCCTCAGTTCACAATCCTCAGGCTRTTGTCTTGAGCTCATTTTTTTTGCTTTGGAGCTGAAATTGCTTCCTGGAGACCAGTGGTTCTGGCAAGTAGCATATAGGTGTGAGCAACCAGAAAGAGCTAGGAATGGAAATCTGTAGTAAAAAATAAATAAATAACAGCATTATAAGCTGGCAGTAGATCTATTTTAAGCCTCTGGCCAGTCTATGCTCACATGATATACTTGGTCTGATGGGCTTAGTGCAAGCAGCATCTTCTGCCCTTCATAGCTATGGTCCTGAGAGGCTGTGATTAGCTTATAGACACTGAATACTTATATTATCACAAAAAAAAAAGACAACTTCAGTAGTCCTTACTCACATAAAACCCCCTACTATTGACTGATTAAATTGGATTTAGAGTGGAACAAGAGGAAGAAATTCTGTCTGCCATCCTTTTCACAGCATGACAAATATTCTATGAAACAGTAAGAAAACAGTGGCTTTCAACAGTATTCCAGATAAAACTTCACAGCAAGTTTTGTGAAATCTGTGTGCAGAAAAGATGCTTATTCCCATTGTTTTAATGGCAGCTGTGTTTTTCTGATGATGACCTGCATTCCCATTAACTCATAATTCCTAAACCTGATGAGAAGTCGAATCTTCCCTCCAAAGATGATAATCTGATGCATTTGTCCTTCCCAGCAGTCTGTCATCCTGTAGCACTTGCAATGTTGAAAGAGAGAGTGGGAATTTTAATGTTCCCAGTATCTGTATTTATGAACTATGAAAGAAATTAAAATTGGCATTTCTGTGCCATTGCCTGGCGGCCACTTTTTGGCTGAACGGCGCCCTCATTTGTAACAGCAGCAGTGAAAGCAACCAATATGAGAACTCATAAACTGTTTCCGTCCCACTTTGCTAGTGAACAATAAAGAAAGAGCCTCTGATGTTAAACATTTTATTCAATATTTAAACATCATGGCCTAAATATTTAACGTAGTGCTCAAAGCTCTGTACCTCCCATGAAAGGTAATAGTAGTCGTGGAGGTAAATCTAAGCATACAGCACTCATTATTTATCCCTAAAGGCTTCTACTGCTGCTGAAAAGATCTGAACACATTGCACTTGGTGAGGCTTTAGCAGGATTTCTAATATCACCTAGTAGATTATGCAATTAGCAATGAGCACATTAAATCTGTGTCTTTCAGTGCATTAAAAAAAAAGGATAGAAACAGTATGTTTAGTACTCAGTATTTTTAAATCTTGGCTACAAAACATGTGTCTATTTATTTCATTCTCTAGTTAAGCTCCTGTTTGTGTCTGTGCAAATTCAGTGCTCGTATTTTCATCAAACCCCTGAAAAGGCAATGGCATGTACTTGTTTTACCCAAGGTTGCTGGACTCAGTTTTATAATATGCTCCCTGATTACCACTCTTCTTTGGGGAAAACTATGGCAGTTTTACACTCAACACAATGTATTTTTCCCTTTGTGCTAACGAGTTATGCCATTTACAACATTCAGAGTAGAAAAAGGGGAGGAGAACCTGCTACTGTCCCCCAACTTGCTGGAATAAGGAGAGAGATTCTTCGTGCTCTCCATCACCACCTTCCACCCTGTGATGCAATACTGGGTATGGGCCACTGGTTCAGGGATGCAAAGGACACAAAACAGGACACAGGACTGAACCTGTAGGACTAAGGGGCATGTGGGAGGTGGTCTGGAGAAGCAGGGAGGGACAGACCTCGTGAGAGCCTCCTGAGACACTCTGCTCTGTTGTACCAAGATGAATTCTGCAGCATCTGCCCTTTTAGTTAGTTTCCTCTTACACTGTGTGAGAAGCGTGCAAGCAGCACTGTGTGCTTCATGGCCTGCACATTTCTCCCAATTACTCAAATTGCTGAGGATGTAACCTACACTGTGCTTGGGCTGCTAAGCTGGGCACGCTTGAGTTGCAACTCGCTGTATTGACTGCATAGGAGCATGGTGCCGAAGCTGTGTTCAGTTGTACAGATTCAGCCTTATAAACTGTGAAAGATCTCATGTGAAGATGCTTGCCAAGATTTTCCCTTCTTGATAGCACATCAGAGTTACCTTGATTCAAAGAATTCTTGCGTCAGCTGTTGAGACCAGAYCCAGAAGTAATAAGATGGAATTGAGAGGCTCTTGAGGAAACTGTTGTATGACTACAGCTGCTTAATAAAATGTGTCTATTAGAGGAATATATGGAGCATTAGTAACTAGCTGAGCCAGTGATTTGTCAATTAAGAGAATCCAGGAGCTGTGAATTTGCAAAATAGGATTATGGTTATCTGTGGTTTTGTTAGGTGGTGATTAATAGAAACTCAGAGTTATAGTTATGTTGCATCTTCAATATAATGATATGAATATCACAAACATTAAGATATGTGAAGAGGTGAGAGAGGTCATTTGGTGAGGCTATCATCATWCTCTCCTTAACATGCATGTTTCAAGGTATTATAACTTTCATGTTATCAGTATAATTATGATATTATAAACCATATGGAGAATCATTAACATATGATTCTTTATGTACTTCCAGAAACATACATTATAAATTCAAGTAGATATTTCTCATAAACATATTAGTAAATACTAGTGATGAAATAAATCCCCGTAGCAACTGGTAGTGAATATGTCAGGCCTGTGTGTCCACTGTGTTAGAACAGCTATATTTATGATCTTTGCAGATGTATTTATGATTTATAAGAGTTTCATTTATTTTTGTTGAATTAACAACATTCCTGTGGAATCTCAGGAACCTGCATAAGATAGCAAAAGATAGGTTGCTGTGGAAGAGTAGGGACAGCTGAACCTGTAAAACATTTACAGATGATTTTGGTAGACTTTCATTGTTCTGCTGTTGCCTCCCTGCAGTGGCCAAAGATTGAGGAAATTAATGGTAACAAAGGAAAAAACAAACARACTACACATAGACTTTCTCTGAAATGTGTGTGGGAAAATAGAGAACAAAATCCCCTGCTAAGCCCATTACAGAATTATTTATCTGAATTTTAATTCGCATGGCTGGATTGAGTCTTTTGGCTCRGTCACATCCAGTGAGGGTGATTTACCGAAAGCCCTCAAAAATGTTCTGAGAAAGGTGTCATGTTACTCTGCAATTCCTTCTTTCTTCTTGTCTTGCTCTGTGTAGGAAATAAGTTGTCACATTCCTTTATGGCATGCAGCATTTCACAGGAGTTGAAAATCATTCAAATGGAAAAAAATGCTTTCTTCTTTTTGATCCCATAAGTCACAAAAATCATCATACAAAGTGAAGTTCCTTTCAGTTTCATGAAATAGGAATTGAATATAATTTTAAATGATCTTATTAGTCATACATGGCTAAAATATTCTTTTTATTCACTAATTATCATTTATTATCTTCACCTAAGATCAAGGATGCAACCAAGGGGACACCTCAAAGAACAATGTCATAATTTCCTCCACAGTTTGAAAAGGTATTACATATACATAGCATGTGCTATGAAACAAATCCCAGCGAAAACTACAAGGATAACAGAGAGTTAGATGTATGATTGCCCTTAAACCAGCATTTTATTTACAAGGTAGTGAGTGCTGGAAACCAGATATGATATCCATATAGGGCAGGTAAGCCATCAAACAAAAGGGGCAGGAATCTGTGGTGACACATGATGAAGACCTATTGACCRAAAGTAGGACATCAGCCAAAACTGGCAGCAAATATTAGTTGTAATGTCTTCTCTTAGGGCTGTTGATTGGGTCTATGAAATATATAGTTAAGGAGGCAAAGAACATTTTACTCCTTTAGGAATTAAGAAAGCTAAATTTTAAGGCAAATTTATGCATAATCTTCATGAAATCTCATTCCTGTAGCCTTATAAGTATCTCATTAGACTAACCATCCATTTTAAACCAAATTTAATCATTTTGCTTTGTTTTATGTGGATTATTGAAGTAAATCATTGGAACTATGATCTATATCAGCCAAAATAATCTGATTGCAATAACAATGACCAAAATATTCATCTGGAAGGACCTTAGTGCTAAAGTAGAAGCATATGCATCTAGATTACCCCTGACAGGCCACAGTGTAGGAGTAAACAGATGTGTGTGAAATCTGTACTGGATGTTAAACAGAACAGAAGATAAACTTGGTTGCCCTGAAGAAGAGTTAATTTTTACCACCTCACTGGAGAGATATATTTGCCCACCTATGTCTTGGAATACTCCAGTGAAGTCTATGGAAGGGTTTTCTTTGGATTTAACTGAGGCTCCACCGTCTGGAGGTTAAACTCAGGAATTCATCTGTCAGTATGTGGAAAATGGAATTAGAGGTGGATGCTGTTAGAAAAACAAAAGATGTCAAGACTCATCTGCTGTTCCTCGCCACTCCTTTTTTTCCTTTTTTTTTTTTTCCTCTCCACTGTTGATGTCTTCTATTCAGGACTAAACACTAATTCTTGCAATTTGTTTGCAGAGGCCACATTTTGCATAATTCTTTTTTTTTTTTTTTCA
>NW_020454261.1:1755347-1847952 GCF_003342845.1 Nothoprocta perdicaria
AAAGCTTAAGACATGAGATTCAAATCTGAACTGGGTTCTCTAATTTTAATAAAGTCTAAAAGAATAATCATGTCCCATAGCTAACACAATACACCTAGAAGGATTACTTTTTCTTTTTCCACAGCAGCAGTAAATGCTGCTAGGTGTGCTATTTTTGCCTTTCAAAGTCTTTGTTTTTGCTGTATTATCACTAAGTCTATTATTTTTCATGTTGCATTTGCATATTTTCTTTCTTTGGTATAAAAGCAATATGACACTTCTTTTTTTTTTTTTTTTTTTTTAACTGAACTTCATCTAAAGTGTTAAAAGCTAATGTATATTCTGACCCCAATCCAAATTGTTTGCAATCCCTTATCAGTTGGGTGTCATTGTGCATTTCACAAGTGTGTGCCACAACATTACTCAAGCTGTTGGCAAGAATCCTGATGAAGACCAGGGCAGAAGGGACTTCTTTAATCCTCTATATGAAATTTCTTTTCTATTTTATAGCCAGCTACCAAGAACAGTGTTTACAAAGCAATTATTGACTGTTTATTCAGTTACTTTAAGGTAGGATAACAGTGACCATATTCCATTTGTTTATGAGACTGGCATATGAGGAAGATTCAAACATTCCCAATTTTCACATATCCTATTTCTGCATATTCTTCTTACACGCTAATTTACCTGGTAAAAGAGTGCAGCACTTAGTCTTTTCTATTTGATTGTAGGGGGCACCTGACAGATTCATTTCTTTGAAGAACTTTTAGTAAAAAATGTTTTATTCTTTGTTGCTCCTCAGCTTTAAATTATAAATTTACAAATTATAAGTTTTATAGTTGAGTAATTTTATTAGCTTTTTTTTGCATTTGAAATATCACTAGCCAAGTAGAGCTAGTGAATTATTTTCAAAATTCAATCTCATAAATTTCATTTTGCATAAAATATTAAGTTACATTAGATGTTCATGGTGTGCATTTATACATAAACTACCATTTCTTTATAAAACACATATCTGTGTACCATGAGGACAGAGTGAGTGAGTTGGACCTGTTTTCTCTGGAGAAAAGAAAGGAGAGAGGGAATCTGATTAATATGTATATGTACCTGGAGGGTGAATATAGGGAGGAAGGAGCCAAGCTCTTCTCAGTGGTAGCCAGCGATAGGACAAGGTGAAAAGGGTGTAAGTTGAAACACAGGAAGTTCCATCTCCAGGTGAGGGAGGAGGAACTACTTTACTGTAAGGGTGACAGAGCCCTGGAACAGGCTGTCCAGGGGGGCTGTGGAGTCTCCTTCTCTGGAGGTCYTCCAAACCCACCTGGATGCCGCCCTGTGCCCYGTGCTCTGGGTGTCCCTGCTGGAGCAGGGGGTTGGACTAGATGATCTCTAGAGGTCCTTTCCAATCTGAACCATTCTGTGATTCTGTGATACCCTTCCCTCTATGAAGTGTGAGAAGTTCTAATCCGATGTCGTATAAAACATTAAACTCTTCATAAATTAGCATGTATGAGAAACTCCATCTATTTCATCTGAAGATGCAGCAATGTCAGTCATGGTTGTCTTGATTAGATAACAACAAATATAATTGCTCTTCGAGTGAAATATCTTGACTAATTGCTGACTATATAACTGTGAAGTGCTTATAAAACAAYGTCAATACTTTACCTTTTTCCCAGGATTTCAAGGAATAGATGAATGAATGGCAAATAATAGCTCTGAAACAGGGTATTCAGTTCTGTTTTCGTGTTGACTTTCTAATAGCTTATACACAGTAATTGAAACTTACTAGTAGAAGACAAAGCTAAAGACCCCACTTAGCATAGGCTGAAGAAACAAACACATTAACTGATTTGGATAGAATGAAAAGGGATTATGAATCTTTCCTTTTCGGCAGTAGGTCCAAACTGTAAGGTCAGAATGAACTTTCCATGGGTCAGAGCTGTATTAGAGAATGATCTTGTGAATTCCCTTGGGTCAGTTCTGACTTTTATCACATTTTCTGTGATGCTTCTCAGATTAATCTTTTCATACTTTAGCACCCCTGCAGAAATATAGCTATAACACTTCTCCACTCCTGTGGTCTTCTGTTTAGAATGAAACAGCTGCATGACTTCAAAAGGACTAAGATTAAAGGACACGCTATCCTAGCTGGGCAAGCACTATCCTGTTCTTTTTGAGCTGCTTTTTGCAGGCTGAAATCTCCCTCTAACATAACTGCACGGGTTATTTTCTTGACCAGGGTTCAAATGATACCAGAAAATAAAATCTTTCCAGTTGATTAATTTTAGTTTGAGAAGCAGGATATTTTTAAACTTGATTTCGTACCTCTTCTTGTCAGTAATGAGAATTCATTATGATAATGAAGGATAATAGGAGAGGAACTTTCTCCAGCAGACATGAAAGATCATTTTTAATTTTCTGCATAGGATCCTATTGAAAAATGTGCATTTTGCTTGAATCAGAGACAACAAATTAATAACAATGATAAAAAGAGAGTTTCTGAAGAGAAGTACTATTAGCCTTAACATTATAACGTATATTAGCCTTAACATTAACTCCAGTATTAAAAAAAGAACCAACAATTTACTTGGTGAAAGACAGAGCAGGAAGGAGCAGGAAGATAAATACCATTAACCTTGGAAAAAAAATAGTGGCATTTTATCATTGTCTTTTATTGAAGCCATTAAAGAGTGAGGGGAGGTAGAATGACTTTTAAGATCTTATGTCTAGATGCTGAGTTTTAAAATACTGAGGAAGCTTTTTGTGAGGGGAAGGCACAAGGCTTCTGACCTTGCAGTTCTCCATGCACAGAAGAGCCAGCTTCCTCTCCAAGACCTTGTATTTTATTACACACTGCTCTATACAATACATGCTAACCTTAAGTGCCAATACGAGGCTACTCAGGGTGCCCTCTAAAATCAAACTAAACAGAGTCAAAGGAGTGCAGGATATGATTCCTCTCACCATAAAGTAGGCATCCACGTTTGGCTGGATAAAAGTCAACCTGGAATGCTATACTTAGTTCTCTAGATTTTCAGGCCACCTAGAGAGCCAGTGGTGCCTCTGATGGGGACAAGTCCCTTTCTGGTGTCCTGTCCGTACATKGCTAGTCCATATATGAGCAGAGAACTACACAGTAGGTGAACCTGTGTTCTTAATACTTCATTGTCCACCAGACACCATTGCTGGGCTCACCCCAGCTCTGGAGGTTAGGTGGATCTGCCATAGCCTGTGTTTGGCGTGATGTAGAAATAAATGTGGTTAAYTTCAGCAGGTTGCTTCTGTAATTAATAACTCATAAGTTGAGTTACTGCCAGTGCTGCCATTAGTCTTGAAGTTACAAACGTTAAACATTAATCACAAACTCTTTGTAGCTAGTTGGGGCCTAGTCAAGTTATGGGAAGGCTCCAGCTGATTTTAATGACATAGGAAAGGGAGAGTGGCCTTTAGTTAAACATTAAGTGTAAGGCTCTTTGCTCTGAGCTGTCGGAGAGTCATGGGTTGTATTTCTGCCATGGGGAGTCTTCTGCTGCAATAAAAATGAGTCTTCTTCAGGGATCATCAATTAGTTATGTGTCTGCCTGGAAAACATCTATCTGTTTTACTGGTCCTGTAAAATACTAACACACATGCTTTGTGTGTTAGTTCAAATCACAGGAATTTGGCCTAGTCTTAAAGTACACAAATGAGAGTGTTGGTATTGAGACACCTATGAAAGATATCTAAAGAAGAATATGCTTTTTTTTTTTTTTTTTCAAAAAAATCTTTTTTTTCCCCCAAAAGTTATAGCCTTTGCAGTAACTTTGTCATTTTGAGTGAATCTCTGGTCAGAGCTACTTTGGAGTAGATGGCATTGTATGTCTGAGTTATTTTTAGAACAGGACAATTTTTTGCTAATGTTTCCTATCTATGACAAACAACAATGAAAAAAATAAAATACAAAGTGATCTAAAGTGTGATATGAAGGAATTGTTTAGCAGTTCAGAAATATTTTCCGAATTTTAAGTGTGATTTAAATACTTTAGGCTTTTGAATTTGACTAGTGAGCAAGGGATCTAAGATCTCTGCATTATTTTACCTATAAACCTATATCCCAAGGTAGTGATTTAAATGTTAATCACACTCTCTCCTAATTAGAGTAGGTGGTTGAATTAGTGGTCTGTTACACAGATCATTTCCTGGTCTRAGACTGCTGAATATATAATTGTGTTGCTGTTCCTCAAACCGCCTAACAGCAGCTTTGGAATATTTTTCTGTTTGCAAAGCTTGGCAAGGGATGTGTCCTGCTTTCTACTCTTGGACATCAATGTGTGTACAAAAACAATGTACAAAAATGTACAAAAAAAGCTATACCTCTTAAAATCAAAATTTCCTTAAGCACAAAATCAATTAAGAGCACGGAAGAACATCCCCAGATGTTCAAATACCTTCTGTTAGTCATGCTTTTAAACTACCGAGTTTGAAGGTGATGAGTCAGCTCATGGAAAGTCTTCTGCCATGCCAGCATCGCTGTTAAAGTTCAGCTTTGCAGCTCAGCTAATGCAGATGTCAGCTAAAAAGCAATAGCCTTGAACCTGTTCACACTCTAGCAGGGAGCTGTCACTGTCCCATGGATGGTGATGRAAGCTCTGGGGAGAGCCAGTTCCCAGTCCCTGAGTGCTTCAGCTGTGCAGACACAAGTGCACAGGATTGCAGGTGTGCCACCCTTTGGAGAGCTGGGCCTCATCAGTCATCCACATGAAGGTCACGAGCTCTTTTTCTGCTGCTCAGCAAGAGAATAGCAGGGTCAAGTTACACTAGATCCTTGTCTATCTTTAGACCTTGAGTGCTGATTGCCCAGATGCAAGGTCCAACTGCACCATCAAAATTATAAAAGAAGGTCTTTCTTCTTCTTACCTCCCTGAGCTGAAACATGGTTTAATTACAGCTAAAGGTCATAGAACACATTAATCAGGGCAAACAATACCATCTCTTGAAAAATCTCGTTCAACTAGGATAACTAAGACGCTCACATGAGAAAGGAAAACAAAAATTGACAATTACCATTCTGTAAACTGCTAAAAAGTGATGGGAAAGACTTAAAATAAAGAATATACTGGTACTGTGTGGAAAAAGCACAGAACAAATGTTTTTGATGACTTGACTGTTGACAGAATTACACAACAAAGATTTGCTGTTTTCATTTCTCCTTGAGCATCAGGATCTGGATGGAAGAAAGAAATGTGAGAATCAGTTTTAGATTCAATAAGATGTCATCTACTGTATCTGAAGAAACTTTACTCAAAACTTTAAAATGTCTTAGCAGAAAAACTGGCCAATAAAACACTGAAACTGCAGCATTTCTGAGGAACTGGCTAATGGGTTACCACTAGGGTCAGTCTTGTTTAAAAGCCTCATTAATGGTCTAAGAAGGCTGAGTAGACATCTTGTTAATGGGGTTCTCAGTGGCTATTAAATTGAAAGGAAATTTGAACACCAGGCAGAAGAGAGAAATAACAATAAAAGGACATGGGACTGTTAGCAAATAACAAAATGAGATTCAGTTTAGAGAAAAAGAAGCAAATTTATCCAGTGAAAATGATTCTTGCTCTAGTCAGTGGGTAGAAGAAGCTTAAAATTAATGGTGCTGAATAACAGGATAGGCAGAAATATATCTGCAAGAATRTTATAGGTAGAGCTAATGGGATTTGGGTCAGAGATGGGCCAGATGCCTTCTTGAGTTTTTTTTTTCTATCCTATTTGCTAGAATTCAGCAAGATTGTAATAAGCTATTACTGACCTTTTGGTCTGCATAAGCAGAGTGAGCAAAGCAAAGTGATCGTTGAGCTGAGATGTGTCAACTGAGGTGCCTCTTTATATGCCCAGAGCATTGTTGCATGTAGGGTTGTGTGTTCAAAATCAGGAAGGCTCAGGAGACTGCTCTTAACTGTGTGTGGCTTATGGAAGTAAGGACTATGTCTTCTCCTCGAGAGAGGGAGAAGACTCATCTTTGCTCCATGCAAAGATGACCTCCCAGCCTCTCCTTATACTGACTCCTCTTTACCCAAAACTGTGTGGGCTTTGGGAAAACACTTAGATGTCCTTGAGAGGACACCTGGGTTCACACTCTGGAACAGTTGCAGAAACARCTTCTGGGAAAAGCTGCCAGACAGTGATGATATCAGCTTAAAATGTTGACAAAATAGTCCAGGAACAAGAAGAGGAGACTTGAGGTCATTGCAAGAGGGTACACCAAGCTATCATAGACGTAGGTGGAGGGAGGTGTTTGTGAATACAAGAATCTTCCTGACTTCTGCACTTAGGAGATCGTTTGTTAATAGTGTTCAAAAACAAGAACTGTGTCATATCTTGTGTGTTAAGGCCCATGCTGAGTTCTGGCAGAATCATATGGCAGGTGAGTCATGACTGTCCATCTGCTTTCTGGAGAGGCCCTGGATGAACAGCTGGAAAGACTGGTAGGACTGACATAATCTTCTTTCAAGTTTTCCTGCACCTGGGGAGGACTAACCAGTAGAGGTTAGGGGTAGACCTGTGATTATCCTGGACAAATTTCTGTAATTCTTTAGACTTTAGATTCAGTAATTCTTTAGATTTTGTTAGATTCTGCTAAAACAAGTCCTGGAAGAATGATACAGTATTTTCCCTGTAGAATTACTGCATTATTAGTTTTCTAAGAAAAAATACTGTGGTGAATTCAGAAAATACAAACAAGCAAGACTATTATTACTGCTTGGCAATCAGGGCTCTTCCATGCGTCCCTGAATTGCTGCAGAACTGAATGTTTTGCTCATTACTGAAAATCAGCAGGTCAGATACTTGGCCTCATTCCTTTCTCTTGTCATGGGTCTTAAAGTCTGCTGTGGGGTCAGTGAATGGAAACTTGTGATATGACAACATTTACACACATTTTGCAAGATTCTGCATGAAGATACACACACACACAAATGCAGAAAATTTAAGTCCAAAGGTGTTGAGGATTCTTAATGCTCCTAGTATTACACTGTTCCTTAAATGTAATGGTCATTTACTGGCTAGAATGTCTGCAGGTGTTAATTAATGAAACATCAATCAAAGCAACAGAGCTACAGAGCAACAGTTTGCACCAGCAGATGATTTACAGAAATTTGCACTGGACTAGAACAGCGTACAAATTACCTTTGTATACCTTCCTCCCATGTCAAAACAAAAGATAATTTTGCTCTTCATWTTTCGACTGTTAATAAGATAGATGACAGGCATTACATGAATTTACTGAAGTGAAAATGATTTAAACAAAGCAGTAATTACTGTAGCAAGCCACTGATGATAATATTTGCCTGTTTCTATTTTTCAACATAAATAGTGCTGTCTCTTAGTGCAAACTTTTATGTAGTTAGAGAAAGGGAAGAAGTAGCACACAGAGTTCACATGGTGGAGTGCATCGGTGAACTACAAGACTGTTTTGCAAACTGAATAGCACTCACTGCACTCCAAAAGGCACTCAAGCTACTTATGTTAGGCATTATGTGCACAAACATAATTTCCTGGCTTCAGGGAATGCAAATGTTAAGCAGTATGGTCAAGTGGGCAGAGCACTGGTCCCAGRTGAAAGGATAGTGTTTTCCTGCTTGTTACGTGACCTTGAATAAATTGATTTGTCTCTCTGTGTTTTATTTTTTCTCTGGTATAGAATGATTTGTCTGATGACTAACTTTGMTATTCCAGCTGCCACATGTCACAGAATCAGAATCACAGAATCACAGAATGGTTAAGGTTGGAAGGTACCTCTAGAGATCATCTAGTCCAATCCTGCTCCAGCAGGAACACATAGAGCATGTGGCACAGGGGGCTATCTAGGCGGGTTTGGAAGACCTCCAGAGAAGGAGACTCTCAACCTCCAATGTCCTCCCCTAGGACATGAGATCTCCCCCTTTGATGCTTTTAGTTTTTAATAATTTGACGAATTTACACAAGCTTTTTGCTTCTCTGAGTGTTCACAGAATCATGAATGTAACTATTTGTAACTGCCATGAGTACTGGAGTCCACAGATACTAAAAACTTAAATGCAGCATAATCACTCAGGAAGACCTCTGATACTACCCTCCTAAAATAGCAGTATACCCATTAAGGATCTTTGAAAACATCCCCTCAGGTAATTGTATTATGTTTTTAAATAACTGCTCATATAAAAATCTGTGGTTGCACTTACTTCATGGTGACTGTGATATACTATGTAGAATACACTGGTTTCATAAATAAACTGTTACTGATGGGAGGACCAAAATCCATCTCTCCTTCGGCTAATCTTTATTCTAAGGCATTCCAAACAAGTAACTAGCCTGCTTGTATGTGCCACCATCACCCAAAGAAGAGACCTCTAAAGGGATATGTGGTGAACTGACTGATGAGCTGTTGAAGGATCTTCCTCTGCTTGTATTAATGAATCTTTTAGATGGCTTCATTGTAAAAATGATGAAAGTCCACTAAGGGCTGGTGCATCTTGATGAAAACGCATGGTAAAAATTTAAAATTGCATAAATTGTCAGAATTTGAGAAACTTCATCCACTTCTGAAAAAAGCTAGTATCWACTTTTTAATAGAATTCAGAGATTCAGAGTTTTTCTTCCTAAAGAGAGAAATTTTAAGCAGAGAGGAAAAAAAGAAGTGGCAGAAGAAAGTCCAAGATAACATGTTTCGTGTTTTCAGTGCCTCACTGTATCTTGCTGTGAGACTGTATCTACAAATCCCTGCAGCCCCACAGGCTTCTATAACACTGTTTTCCTGGCATGACATAAAAGCTTCCAAGCTTCACAGGTTTATGTCATGTAATCTCTGAATATTTTCCCTGACAGCAAAGCAAGCTGGAGGCAGCCTTGGCTACAACTCATCTAAAGATGATTGCATTATCTGCTCTGGACCACCCTGTATTGGATAATAATATTGTTACTCATAAATAAAGATCACGTGGCACCATTATTCAGTGCAAATTAAAGATCTTAATAGAGTAATGTTATGAGAGAGAACCTACTACATCTATAAAATATAATATTCAGGTTGCTTCTAGCTTACAACCTTAAAGTTATACGTATGTTCACGTTGTACCTGGGAGAAGACATTTTTAAATGCTTCTGGTATTTATCAATCCTACCAACTTGCAGGTGGGTGGGTTTCTTTCTAGGATCTATCTTACTGCTGTTTTTGGTTGGATTTTCTGTCCTTCTTTCCCTCGCCTTAACTGTCCCTCGACAGTTAAGACTACTGTCTGCACAGAGAATCATACTGTTTAATTCTTATTATTGTAAAGGCCTTGCATTATTTTCATAATTCATCATCCTTGGCAGTTTCATAAGGAGATAAACCCAATGATTCTCTGTCTTCCTCGCTCCTTGGGGTTCAAGCTGAATTATCAGAAAGGAGTATAGACATCCTCTTGGAAAATCATTCATAACAACATCCTTGTATAGGTGAAAGTCACCTGTGAATGTGAGAAATGTGCAAAGTGCGTGCTCCACCAGGACCCTCAATCTGGTGAGCTTCGAACTTCTCTTGTTTCCTGAGTTTCTAGAGAAGTGTGTGGTTCTCAAAGGCAATGAAGGTTTGTGAGATCACTCCTCAACCTCATTGGCAAATTTCTAGCATTTCAAGTATTTATCCTCTATTGATTGTTCATCATTAATTTAACAGAGAGTGAAAATTGGCTGTTAATTGTATCTATCTCAATCTTTTTTTTTTTTTTCTTTTCTGAATCTCTTATGGGGCTGATCTCTCTCAAGAATGGGATTTGTTTCAAAGCTAGCATAAGATTTATTTGTTTGTCCTAGAAGTTATAGAAGTAAGAGTATTCTGTCTGAGCTATAGTAAGCAGACTCTTATGTGTGTGTGTGTGTGTATATATTTAAATAAAATTCTGTATAAATATATATGTGTGTGTGTGTGTATGTATGAATGTTTGTATGTACATATATATATATTCTCCCCATTCTAGGTTATTCAAGAAAAAAATGTTTTGTGTTCGTTTCACCTGGCCTAAATGATGATGTTTTACAATACTGATGTTTAATGTTTGAGATGTTTTACCCTAGAGAAACTAGCATGCAACAATGAACCCTTTACATTGAGAAGCTATGTTTATGTATCACTATGTATTAAAAAAAATAAATGCATGTCATATAGATCTTCAGTCTCTAGATCTCTCTCTTCAGTTGTAGTGAATTTAGGTCAGGAAAATTAAGAGTGAATGAAGCCTTTTATTTTTGTTCTGAATGGATGTTTTGTCCTTTATCCCACAAGATGGCAGCAAAGGAAAATGGTTGCTGAAGCACTAGGCAAAAACATTCAAGGACACTTRAGCATTTAAGTTTCCCACTGTGATTAATAAGATACTGAAAAGGCCATTGTGCAGGAATGAGGAGGGGTTGTAGAAAGCCTCCTGGGGAGCTTCCCAATCTAGTGAGAGCTTAATGAAGTTCCTTGCTATTATCTTTTGAGTGTGTGCCCTGGTAGTGTGGTAACAGCACAGCAGCTAAGCAAAGTCTCCTGGGCTTCAGCATCCTGGTCTCTAATGCTAATTGTTGGATTCCTTCCAAATTTAGATGTCTCCTCCTAGCTTCTCCTACAACAAATATCCCTCCAACACTTTCTAAACTGTTCTTTGCCCAAGGTAGCACTTTTACATAAGGTGAGGCTTACACCTGGGAGACAGCCTGGTGGCARCAGAACTGTCTCATTTTCTGCTGTTTTACCCTAAGATCCACTTGAGTAATAGAATCCTGTTTTGGGGGATTTTGCCATCTGGCAGCCTTACCTACAGCAATTCATCAGGGTAACTCTTTCAGCTGGTTTTAATTGCCAGGGGAACATTTCTGTTTCCGCCAGTGACTGTGCTGCATGCAAATAGAGATTAAGTCAAAAAAAAAGGGAAAAAAAAAAAAAAAAAGATTCTTGGCAGTATCCTGCATTTTCATTCATGGATTCTTTCCATAGGCAAACAGGGTATTGGTATTCTAATTGTCATTAAAATATTCTGGAAACTTTTTTCCTATTTTGAATGATTCAGTGTCTAAATAAATGACAGACAGAAGGCAAAGTCTGAAAAAGTAGCACAGAAAAGTRTATGCATCTTTCTATAGACTCTAATAGAGCTTGAATCAGGACCCAAATCTCTATCAGGTCTGTAGATGGTCTTGCTCTCTGCTACCTCTCCTGTTTTATTGTACGGAACACCAAGGGTACTCTGGGTGATACCAGGACACTGATAAGAGGGACTACACAGAGACATCTCTGTTTATGAAAAGCAGGACTATACTCCATGTGTATCCAATGAATGCAGTAGGATAATGTGTGAAATGCAGCAAGCTTCAAGGTCAAACAAAGCTAACTAGTTCAGGCTGAGCAAACACAGACTATTTTTTACATGATGCCAAAGAAGTATTGGGTTAAGGTACAAAACCTGCTCCACCATTATGTGTCATTTCCAGAAAAGAAACCTGAGCATCTTCTCACCAACATACTCCAACCTGCTGCCCAAATGGACGTGTGGATCAGGACACTATTGCTGTCTGTGGTAAATGCAGGCACGCCGAAGTGCTGGCTTAAGCAGGCCTGGAGCAGGTTTGGCCAGCTTGAAGGTTAACCTAAAGAAGGGCTTTGCCTTTATCTGACTTTGTCTCCCCTTCTTGCTGTCAGCCACCTCATTGATGATTTCTTGGTGAAAAGTCCCACTTAGAAACAGAAATTATCATTGTGGCCTATCTTCAGGCCATTCACAGTGACACAGCCCAGCATCACTGCAAAGCTTCACACTTCATATGCCAATGTGAGCACTACCAGCTCACAAATATGCACTTAGTATAAAACTTTAAAGCAAGTGTAAAGGAAACTTTTGCTATGTTAGAGTGGACATTTAAAATATTAAGCGTTACTCAGTCTTCCAGAACTCTGGAGAACTCTGGCAGATACTCTGAGGATGGACTGGGAGTATCTTTTTAAGCTGAGGTGTTTCTGTTGAAGCCAAATGTCACTCTCCATTATTCTGAGCCTGAAGAATAATGAAAGAATCAAACAAATCCTCTAACAGTGACAGAAAACACACAAAAATCCATGCAAGACTCTTTTGAGGCTCTAAGAGGATTAGATTCCTCAGGCAGGATCACTTTTATAGAGGTTTGTTTATGGAGCGAAGAGAAATAGTTGGTGAAAGTTAACTTTAAGTTTAACTAGGCAGGCCATAGAAATCTTGCACCCTGTCAGAAGGAAAGGATATATAACTCATGTCTTTAGGTCTGAGTTCAGATGAAGAACCTGAATTCTGGTTTGACTCTGACATAAACAGGTCAAGCAATATCAAACACATCTCTTTAGTGCTTAGCACTTTTCATTTCCTTCTCACTCCATGCATTTTTTCTACTTTGGTCATAAACTTTCGAGAGATGCTGAAATACTCAACAAAGTGATTTATGACACTAGTCCCGTCATGCTATATCCTGCAAGAAAGGGTGGAGATAAGGAGTAATGGTACTTACTGGGATACTTACAGGTGATGTGGTGGGAGCACAAGAACATAACTGAATGCCCCCCCTCATCCACTTGTGTCACGGAATGAGTGGTGGCAGAGGTGAGTGACAAAATACACTTCACTCGTATGAAAGAAATAACAATAGGGTTTATTGATATGGACAATGATTTCACGAGATTCTATGGCAAGGTCGYTTATTATTTACTGCATGGAGGCTCAAGATAATACACAGTTATCTTGGGATACCCTCCYGTTGGGTCACGAGGTTCAGATTGGACCCCCTTGCTTTCCAAGCTCCTTCTCAGAGGAGTCTGGGTGTGGCTGGATCCAATCCTAGTCCCAGACCTGGTCAATGGTTTATGATTAAGGGTTTCTGTGCACAGTTGCAAAGTAAAGTTTAAAGAGAGCGCGCTATGTTCACTTGCCACAAATCTGTTGTGGAAAGGAATCTCTCAACCTAGAGGAGTATCCTTGAGAGGTGTCCCTGCTCAAGGGGAGATCCTGATGTGCAACCCGCTGCCATGCCAGGAGAGCTCAAGGGGCTCTTGGGCTGTTCGCATATTTATAGGATAAGATGATTGACTTATAGTCATTCTTTCATTTCAGAGGACCATTGGCTAGTGTACTAGCCTTATCTCCSCACCGGTATGCAGCCTTCAGGACTGTTATGTTGATATCTGAGTGGGAGAAGGAATCAGGATAGTGGCGCCTACCAGGCTTAGATAAGTCACTGGTAGTTAGCAACTGAATAGGGCTGCATGTAGTGTGCAGGTCAGGTTGAGCTGGGAAAGGAGCATATCCGTCACAACTTGTCCTGCACCTGGGGAGGAATAACCCCAGGCGTCAATACTGAATACGGGTTGACCTGCTGAAGAGCAGAGAGGGACTTGGGAGTCTTGGTTGATACCAAGTTAACCATGAGGCAGCAGTGTGCCCTCGTGGCCAAGAAGGCCAATGGGATCCTGGCCTGCATCAGGAGGAGCGTTGCCAGCAGGTCAAGGGAGGTGATCCTGCCCCTCTCCTCAGCTCTGGGGAGGCCGCACCTGGAGTACTGTGTGCAGTTCTGGGCTCCCCAGTATGAGAGAGATGTGGAGCTTCTACAGAGGGTCCAGCGGAGGGCAACAAAGAGGATTAAGGGGCTGGAACATATCTCATGTGAGGAGAGACTGTGCCAGTTGGGCCTATTTTCTCTGGAGAAGAGGAGGTTGAGAGGAGATCTGGTTAATATGTATAAGTACATGAAGGGAGAATGTAGGCAGGAAGAAGTTCCATCTGCATGTGAGGAAGAACTTCWTTCCTGTGAGGATAACCGAGCCCTGGAACAGGCTTCCCARGGAGGYTGTGGAGTCTCCTTCTCTGGAGGTCTTCAAAACCCGCCTGGATGCCACCTTGTGCCACATGCTCTAGGTGTCCCTACTGGAGCAGAGAGGTTGGACTAGATGATCTTTAGAGATCCGCTCCAACCTTAACCATTCTGTGATTCTGTCATTCTGCGATCCACAAGGCCACAGATGATGTTTCAGGCACTGAAGAGGGGACAAGAGAGGAAAGATATTCCAACCTCATTTGGAGAAAAACTAACAGTAGCCTATTGTAACATAAAAGAAGTGTGATGTGGATTAGTCAGACAACTTAGACCTATCATTTGGCTTAAGGAAAATAGTGTTTTAGAGAATACAATGCATCTATGTATATAGTACATATATGAGCATATAAAATAAAAAAGACTTTTAAAATAAACCTTCCACTTTAAGTTAGAAACTTCATGTAAAGTTAGAAACAAGTATGCATTGCACAAGATGAAAGCAAGTTTTATTTTCATAGGGGAATGAGATGGCTTCCAAGTGTCTTCCACTATTCACAGACAGTCCATATTCTGTTTGGAGGTGGTAGAGGAACCAGAACTTTGTGAGTTATAATTTTTCATGACAATTGTTTTAAATTAACAGTCTTTTTTTCTGCAATTTCAAGAGTCTTTTAGCAGACACCYAGTCCATGGCAATTGGTACGTCTGTGGGGGCAAAGGCTGGAGTATGGCTGTGTTGACTAGCAAAGTCAGAGCTATTCTGACTGCTCACAGAGATCCAAGAGGGAGAATGTGTTGTTCTGGGTATTATTGTTCACTGTTACTTTCATGTCAAACTTCACAGTGCATCTGGCAGCTATATAGGACAAAGATTCTGAAAAATGATGCCTCAGGCTTAAAATGAAACATTGGAATTACTGCAGATTTCCACAAAGAAATCGGTTTAGAGAGGTCCTTCTTCTGTCCTCCCTGTCCCTCTCCTTCTCATTTCAAATCCTATCCTATCCAAAGCATGATTATTTTACATCAAAGCCACTCGTTTTCAATTTGGTATTCCAAACTCGTCCAGTTTAGTTTGTGTCCTAGAGCTGACTTGCAGATTTCAGAAACCTTATGTAGCCTTTCAACTCTTTGGGCAAAGCCAGGTCAGTTCCGTGTTCTTTAATTTGCACTTTAAACATTTGCTCAGCTATAAATACAGTAGGGTTATAAATTTATAAAAATATATTTGTATAATGTATAAATACAGATATTTTTGGATATATCTGCCTCCCTTGTTCCTGACAGTGTTGGACATGAGAGAAGAGCATTTGATGCATATGTGTAAAAGACTCATGTGAGTTAAGGGCTCCTTTTGAAAACTTATGCTTTGTAGAGGATTGAAAACAGATGACCTTTCTGTACATTAGCATTCTGTGCATAGTGGAAGAGCATAGTGAGTCTGCTTGAGAGTGTCACTAGCAAGCATGAAGAGGGAGAAGGGTGTTCTGAACTACCAAAACACTGATTACAAAGTAAATAGATCTCACAGGAAACACTGAAAGTGTTGCTAATGCTAGTATCTGTAAGCAATATGACAGATTTTCAGATGAATTAGACTGTGATAGTCTGCAGATGTGATTGTGTGCCCAAACCATTTTTAAGGCAAGCTGCTTGATCTTTTTTTCAAGCTGTTTGCCTCCAGCAACCACTTGTGTTATTATCTTTTTTTTTGGAGAGACTTGTTTGTATTGCACATAATCACCTTAGATCCTTTGGTCTTTAACACTCATAATTTCTTAAAACTGAGATGAGGCTTAGGTATATCCTGGTTGTGCCAGCTCTCCAGGTCTGAACCAGGTTTCTTGCATGTGAACATGGATGCGTTCTGTATCTGTACCTGTGGTTCTTTATAGTTTCCATCAGTCTGGAGTTAAGAACAACTGCCTTGCAGAAACAATGGAAGAATTTGCACTGAATCCTAGCAAGGGTTCACATAATGCCAAGTGTGGGATGTTTCATCTGCTAAATTCATTTTATACGACTGCATACAAGCGTTTCAGCATCAGACAACTTGATGTAACTCAGCCAAGTCCCGTAGAAAAGGTCAGGAAAGATATCTGTTATGATCTGATTGCACTGGAAAAGGCTGTGCAACTTTAGCAGTCTCTAATGTGCTTTGGCAACCACACTAAYGAACATCTTTGTGCTCTTTGGGTCTTGAATTCAGCAGGTGTCCAAGATTCAGTATAAGGATTGCCAAGACTGGAGTTGACTTCTCATATTGGTAGGATCCGGATTTTGAGAAAAAAAATCAATAGCAAAGGTCAGATTAGGAGAAAAAATCACACAGCTGTTTGAGATGATACAAAAAGTTTGATAGTCATTTTGCACTGTTTGGCTTGGGAGGAAGGTCCTCACTTGAGCTACTAGGGCTTACGTGGGTAAAACTTTAGCCTGGTTTGTTTTTTATTTTGTGTTAAGGATCTTGTATCTATCTCTTGAAGATTGAGATGTACATCAGTACAGTAGAAGCCTAAAATAAGCAAAGAATCTTCAGAAACAGCTGAGAAAAGTTAGGTTAACCAGAATTATGGAGGAAATAGAGTGTAACATTAAGAAAATACCATTAAGAAAAGTATTTTCTATTTCACTAGTTGGAATAAAATTTGCAGGACTTGTCAGCCTGACAAGCTGAYAAGTTCATAGCATAAAAGTAACTGAAATCAGAAATAAACACAAACTTTCTGCTGGACTATAAAATTCATTTATTTTGGTTGTCCAGACCTTGTAAAGAGAGTCTCAATCCAAAAGCATCTTGTGGCTGGCTCATGATGAATAGAGTTTCTTGCTTTCAAGTGTTTTGGCTATGTTCTTGGAAGAGAAGGTGCAGACTTGACTCCAGTCATATCTTTCCAGGGACACCTCTTGACTCTCTTCCAGTGGAGCAACAAGAGAAATGTTCCCTCTCCCAAGGCCCACATAAGTGGTGGGGTGGCAAAGGGTATTCTTTACTACAGTAGCCAAAATTAGTAACTTGCTTGGGTGTATGTGCTTCATTTTCCTCATCCCTCAGGTCACTAGTTTCATCCTGCATGCAAAGCAGTATCACTATGGTATTTATATTTCTTTCTGGCCTTAAATACTTTCATCTCTTTTTAAATAATAAAACATGAGCTTCTGCTATTTGAATTCAATTCTGATTTTTCTAGGTATACTGATACAAGAAGATAGGTAATTCCTCTGTGGACTGCCATACCCTGAATATTTTCACTCATTAGAGATAGGGAAGGGGAGCCTGAAAATAATAATGTCTGTGCAAGGGCTTTTTACATAGTTCAGGAGCAACCCTGAAGGGGTCTGCTATGAAGAGCCCTGTGGATATAACTTACTCTAGACAGCTGCAACTTAATCCTCAAACTGTTTAGTGAACAAGGTTATTGTATTTGAGAATGATTATTTGGACACAGCAAGCTTCATTGCTGACATCCCCCCGACCAGCTCTTGCAGGTGTTTTCTCTGAATCACATTGATCCCAGAATACATTTACTGAGGGACACGCAAAGTAATTTCTACTGTTTTAAAGAAGTTTTTCCTCTCCCTGAAATAGCAATGAAGTCTGTTAGATGCATAATAAAAGGATCTAACTTGTGGGATCAGCTGCCCAAAGGCAGAAGGGAATCTTGATGTATAGCAATTCAGAGATAATTATATACTTATATAGTGACTATTTTTTTAATAGAGCCTGAGAGGTTTCAGAGCACTAAACTGCTCTCCTCTCATTAAATTCATTGAAAATGCCACTCCAAGATAACCCATGAGAAATCTTGATTTCATGCCCTGAAGTAGTGTGATACGTCTTTAAGAAGTCTGACCTGCCCTGAAACTATCCCTGATATAAAATAGCTGGATGGACTCAAAGTGCTTTTAAAAGGCTTGAAGTACCCTGGAAAACTATGTTCCTTTTTTTCCAGAGGCAATAGAAAAGAGAACAGTGTGATTGGTATGTGCACTGAGGTGATACACTATTAATAATTCAAAGCAGCAGAGGCTTTTATTCTGCCTTGCCATTGTTACTTTCCAGCACAAATCTCTCGCCTCTGTCATTTGCTGGGAACTGCTAATCCAAGTGAAATATTAGGACTTAACTTGTTCTCATCTCGGTGGCAGAATTAGGTAACGTACCGTTCAGGAAAGGAAGGGGAAAATTCTTCTCATCAGCGGCCTTGAAAAATATGAGAAATACATCATGAATTATAGGTTACAAATAGGTAATTGGGAGATAATTTTTGAGTATTTAACATGCTTTGCTGTACACAAGTTCAGAGGAAGCTTTTATTTCCACCTGTCTTCCACTGCACCCTATCTTTTCTATTCAGCAAAGTCTTTTCTGGCTGTGGAGGGGAAAAAAAAAGAAAAAGGAAAGCTCAAGAAACCTTATTAGGCTTAATATCTTACAGAAGATGGTTATATAAAAATGGCAAGGAAATATCGTGATAAAAACTTCTCTTGAAGGGGACTCTCTATCCATTTAATTCAAGGTCATACTTATATGGGAAAGTATTAACACCCTCAATATAGCTGAGGTCATGCAACTGAATCCACAAGAAGATATCCTGAGATCTCACTAATGTTCTGTGAATGGACGCCTTCTGTCATATATTATAGTCTTCAATTAGAACAAAAGAAACGAGGAGCTATTGCACTGAACACYAGGGCAAGGAAGGAGAAATCATAGAGTGAAACATGATGGTGGGGAGGAAATGGAAGAATGCATTTGGGGAAGTAATTATATTTCTTTTCCAATGCTTGATTATGGATGGAGTTTTTGCTGAAATTAGTGAAACAGTTATGTAAGTGATAAGGAAGCTAAATATCCCGACACACTCTCTGCCAGTGAGCTGGACCACCAGTCTAGAATGACCCTGGTGTCTTCCACAGAGGCAGACATATAGAAAGTGATATTTTTCAGGGGGTTTGAATCACAGAATCATTAAGATTGGAAGGGATCTCTAGAGATCACCTAATCCAAGCCCCCTGCTCCAGCAGGGACACCCAGAGCATGKGGCACAGGGCGGCATCCAGGCAGGTTTTGACGACCTCCGGAGAAGTAGACTCCACAACCTCCCTGGGCAGCTTGTTCCAGGGCTTTGTCACCCTCACAGTGARGAARTTCTTCCTAACATGCAGATGGAATCTCCTGTTTTTCCACTTGTACCYACTGCCGCTTGTCCTATCACTGGCCACCACTGAGAAGAGCTTGGCCCTTTGCGTGAAATCAATCACGAATCAATGCAAGAAACACAAAGGGTTTGTCATCTTCATCTTCAGYTGCTACCACAGTCCCCAAGACTGAGCATTTTGCTTCTTTTTGCTTTGATAAATAATGCAAAATTCATGGATTAAATAATAATAATCTTAAGAATAAATACACTCTGTCTCCTAGTGCTTCACTGATTATTGAATGCCATATTATTATCTGTCAGCATACCCAGGACTTGCTTGGGCATGAAGTATAATTTCCACAGAGGTTACCATGATATTCATTTGAATTCTTCAGGAGATAATGGTTTTGCTGGTAGTTTGGTTTTTCGTGKTAGTTTGTTCCAGTGGTTCACAGAATATCACAGAATCACAGAATRTTCAAGGTTGGAAGGGACTTCTAGAGATCACCTAGTCCAACCCCCTGCTCCAGCAGGGACACCCAGAGCACGGGGCACAGGRCGGCATCCAGGTGGGTTTTGAAGACCTCCAGAGAAGGAGACTCCACAACCTCCCTGGGCAGCCTGTTCCACTGCTCTGTCACCCTCACAGGAAAGAAGTTCCTCCTCACCTGGAAATGGAACTTCCTGTGTTTCAGCTTATGGCCATTTCCCCTTGTCCTATCGCTGGCCACCAATGAGAAGAAATTAATTGTGGTTAATTGTGTTTGCAATTGAAAGCATGTGCCTTATTTCCAGTTTGACATTGTTTAATAATTTTTGTTTTGCTTTTCTTTGTTAGCTTGAAGAGCTCTGCAGAAACTACTAGTTTCTATCTGTGGTATTTGTTTGTTGCAATTAAGTCAATCAACTCCAGATTTTTTTTTTTCCTAAGTCACATTGTGTGGTTCAATTCTGACAGTGATCTTCAGTAGAATTCATTATGAACTATTTTTTGTCATCTCTCACCATCTTAGGTCATGAGACAGAGAAACTTAAGCTGTGATAAAACCATAAACCAAGGCTGAATACCTTATTCTATACATAAAGTCTTGACTTTTAATCTGTAAAGTCTTGACTTTTAAGGTATAAAGCTCAAACTTTCTTGGAATCTTTCTTCTTTTACATTTTCTTCTTTTATATCATGATCAGGCCCATATAGGATCTTCTGCTTTAGTCCTTTAGTTCTAAAAGTAATGGGAGAAGGGAGAGGGAATGAATTGGTGGATGAAATCTTCTTTCAGATAAGCCATACGTCGACCTGCCAGCTGAGTTTGCTGATAGCTGACCCTGATTGTGGAGCTGAAGATGGAGTACTTGTGGGAGAGAAGTACAGTGGGCATCCTTATGCTGTAAAAGATTTATGATTAGCCTTTGCTTGAGAGTATGGAAAAGGAAAGCATTAAAAAAAAAAAGAAAAAAGAAAGAAAAAAAAGAAAAAGGAAAAGAGGAATTTTTGGAGATAGTTCCATGAAGACTTGTCTTTTAATATCCATGCAGTGGCTTCTGAGAAACAGTAGGAATTTAATGAGGCACAAGGTGACTGCATGCAGAAGTGTCAGCTTTGGCATGGGTGAGAAGCTTGTGCCATTACTGCCCTGTGAATTGGGCTGAGGCTGCCAAGTTGCTGAACTGCCATTACAACAATTCACAGTCAACAGACTGGGAAAGAACCAGCTGTGAAGGCAGCATCTGTCTTCATCTCATCACACAGGCACCCTTGTGTTGTCCTTCTGTCCTTCATACAGATGTGACACAAGCTGAGTTACAGCTACCAGCCCATCCGGGCTCCTGGTATCCCCTTCCATGGCAGCAGAACTGCGATGAAAGATCTGATGCCATTGCATGTCCCAGTCCAACCCATACAAAGTTCATGGACCTAGCTGACTGAAATGGGGATCCTGGTTCCTAGAGTCTTAGAGTATCTCTCTGGGCTCGTCCACAGGAGGCACACACTCAAAGCAAAATTACTCAGTGATTTTTTTTAAGAAGCCTAGAAAACTGTCAGCTTGCCACAATAGTCACTGTGAGGGAAGTGGGAGAAGAGCTGGAAGACTTTGCTGTATTTTTATGATTTTAAGTAACTGATGAGTTAATTGAACCGATGCTTACTATCCTGTTGCTGTGAAAATATCCCCTGGCATATTCACATTCAGTGGATTTTGCAATCAGAAGTCATACCATACATACTTCATTTGTTTGAAAAATTTAGATTTGCAGTAAATCACATGACATTCTTTTATTAATTGTTTGTGATCTCATTGTTGCTGCCATTTGGCAATAGTGATGCTTGTTTTATAATACTACAAAGCTGAAGGAGGCATTTATTTACAGGCCATCTAAATGTATATGCACTGTGAAACAGAGATACCTTCAGGCTTTCAATATTAACTTATTTATTAGGCAGAAAGCTTTAATTTTAATTTTAAAGCCTTAAACCCTCTTTGGCTGAAGGAGGTCTTGATATGGGAGGTAGTCTGAGTGGCATTTTAAAGGCAAAGTTGTCTTACTGGTCTTGTACACTGCTGTCATTTTTACATGAAAAAGCTGAATGAATCAGTCCCTGGAAAGCTCTGTAACTCCTGACAGCCATCATCCGAACAAATGCTCAAGGGAAAATGGGCAAAAATAAAGAATCTGTGTGCGTGCGAGAAGTGAATGGTGCCTAAGCTACTAAAGTGGCCTAAATAAATTAAATATATTGTTCTAACAGGAGAGCTAATGAGCAGCAGAAAAAGATTTGCAAGGAAGTTAATAAGTTGACTGTGCAATTACAATACTTACCATGTACAAGCGAGGATGTGGCTATTTTGTACTCTGATCATTTCGCTGCACGTTGGCCAAGTTGACACTGGAGGAGCTTCCAGTGCTGAAGCTTGGCGACGTACAGCACCAGGCCATTTTGCTGTTAGGTACCATTCCCATGCTGGATATTTGCAACCTGGAAAATCCCTGACTCCCATACCATGAAGGAAAGGGAGATGAAATTCAAGTGATTGTAGAAGTATCAGATGAATTTTTGTGCTCATCTGCACACAAGAATGTGCACATGCTTTTCAAAATCTGCAAATGGCTGTGAATTAATAAGGAATGAATTAAAGCTGAGAGTACTGAGCATTTTTCTTATACGTGCAAAAGTTTTTATTTGAACTGCTAATTTTTCAGTTAGTACTGACATCTCTAGATGATGTGATGCCTTAGTTTTGCTCTTGATAGAGGTAAACTCTTTTCCCTCTTGAGTTTTATATGAGCTAACAATAAATACCTTGACAGACATTGGTAAGCAATTGTTACATTCTAAACAGTTTTAGTAAGATTGGTTAGTGGTATAAATTACATCCTAACTATTTTTTCAGTCCTGCAAACACCAGCACACTTGCCACAGATTTGGGCTTTGCTAGAATATAGGGGTTATGGTTGCAGAAGTATTCACATGGAGCACTGCAGAATAATAATTTCAGTGCAGAATTGCTATATGACTATTCAATATTCCATCTGCATTAATGAATAAAAAATAGTATTTTGAAGTTGGCTTTAACTGCCCTTGATGTAGCCAATAGAATGTTGCTTTTCATAGAGATATTCTGTGGATTTCAGGCTGTTTAGCTAGAAAATATTTAAATCAGAAGAGTTTATGGCACAAAGCTTCTTAGATGGACTGAAGTATGAATTTCTGGGCAAGCAGGTAGCTGCTGCTTGCTTCTGCTTTTCTCATTTGTTGAAATAAATGACAACATATAATTTAGTTTCTGCCAGTGCTTTCTCCTCTTAATGGGAAAGCGCTTACCCTTGATATTGGCTAGCTAATCTGGACAGAGTGTTACAATATCAAGATAATTCACCTTTATTACACAGGTGCCTACAATTTAGAGGATATTAACCACATATTTTGGCTTTGTAGTTCCCTCTTGTATGAATASTGTTAACCAGTATGAACACGAAACCCTTAGGACAGAGTAGTAAGAGAAACCTCAATACTCTAATGATGCCATAAACTCATGGAGCGAGACTGTGTGCATAAATAACAGCTGCTATTCCACTGAAAAGAGATTCTACAGCAGGCAATAACATTGCCGAACCTTTAAGGTCATCACACTTGGAAATGAAACAAACAATGTAATTGCATGGGTGACAAATAGTCACCTCATGTAGACAAGTAACCTGTGACAGGCACAGGTGAAATTCCAGGAAAGAATTATTCCATGGGAATGAGCTGATTTAGCAAACTCTTTATCTGGTTACCACAGACTCAGACTTCATTAGCAGACAATTCTGTTTGGGAACGTAGTTATGCAAATGAGGATTTTGAAGGGGATAACACAAAAGCCATCTGTGTCTGTGCAAAGAAGAAGATTTGTGCCCATGCTAAGAAGCTGTGAAGTTACCTTCACATCTCCAGTCTCAAATCCCATTGTCTAGTTAATACCTTCCACTTGCTGCTAATTGTCATTACAAGGATTAATGGCAGTGATGAGAATTTGAAAATCCATTCATCAGGGATATATATTTAGCAAGAATTAAATATTTTGAGAATATGGAGAAGTGAGTCCAGCCAGTATAGAAATAAGCTGAGAGGGAAAGCTGTTAATGACATAATTAAAATAGCTAAAACTTGCTTCTCTATGGCACCAAATATGTCTTTAAATTTTAGTTAGCTTACCTACTTTATTTCTTCCTTTCCTACATCTCCCACAGTATCACTGTTACCTTGGGTGGTCTGAGGAACTCTACTTTCCAAGGTTCCCACTCAAGGTTAAGCAATAGTATCTGTGAGAATTTGAAGAGGTAATCAGCTTGGAACAAAAGTTCTCATACTTTTCCCATGAAGGCATATCACTGGGTGTACTCTTTTAGGCAGCTCTTTGCTTTATGCTGTCAGACTTGTCCTTCAGTGATGCAATTTTCTCTGGAATTTCTTTGGGCATTTGTATTATTTTCTATTTCTGAAGCCAACTCCAATATGATTTTCTACCACACACCCATCTTCAGGATATTTTACAAAGGTGTTATTTTTGTTCTGCAACACTTAAACATTTCTGTGTTTTGATTTTTTTTTTTTTTTAAATCAGGAAATTATAGTAAATGGTACAATATAGGGAATCATGACTTTCCTAGACACACTGGCTGCCTTTATGAAAATGGGCCTGGTCCAGCGGTAGCGTTCTTGAGGAACCTCAGTTTTGGCAAAAGGGTGAATTAATGGCCTGTAAAAAGGCAAGACCTGTGTTTGCTTGCAAAGAATCTCCATGTTGCACGATACTGGATGTGAGGTGTCTCAGCAGGGGATTGCTGCGTGATTSCAGCTTCTGCTCCTGCCATTTGCGGTCTATATTAATGATAATGATTACTGAGACAAACCTTGATGCTTTGAACATACATGCCTGATGAAAGTTCATTTGTGCACTTTGCAAGTTCACATGAATCACAGCAGAAAAGCAATTTTGAAATATGTTTAGTGTTTCCTAGAGGAAGCTGAGTAGCCATACTGAAGTTATCCTCTGCTTCTTTCCATTGAAGGTGTGTAGCAGCTTGGTGTGACCTTGTAGCAACTCAACAGGGTTATCTCTATTCTGGCACACAAACAATTTGGGGAAACCTCTGTCTTGGCCTTTCTTGCTTCTGAGAAAACTAAACAAATATTTAGCAGTGAGTTTTATCTTCTACTGTACTTCAACATAAACTCATTTTATATCCTTGAAGAGAGCTCTTTTGGTAGAATACAAACTGGGGATGGGATTAGATTGATACCTTGCGAGTTAAGCCCTAGAAAGTGACTTCAGAAAATCTGATTAATTTCCTGCCTTGTCAGTAGGCTCAGCTGTAGGCTCCAGAAAAGTCGTTCAAGCTGCTATTCAAGTGTTGTCTAATGCCATTTGAAATATCCTAGGGCATCTTAATCCTCCAAGTGAGGCTGACAGATATGTCGTAGGGCCTACAGGAGAGACATGACCTTCTGGTATGGGAGCTATAGGTCAAGTGAGGTACCAAGATACAGTTCTTCTGTCCATTATCAATTAAGCATGACATTTTAGGCTCCATAGCCAGTGGAATCAATGGAGACAGTGAAGTCTGTGCAAGATCCACCTCTTTTCTGATCATCACTTCCCAGATTCCCTTATCTGGGTAAAGAGCTCACTCCTTAAAATCAATGACCTTTACTGACTAGATTTGTTATGATTATTGTGGAGACCAGACAACTATATCAGATGTATATAGGTCTTTACTTGCAGGTATTCAAGGCTGAGAAGAGCCTACTCAGTCTCCTTATGCCTTTGTTTCAACTTGACCAGAAGAGACAAAGTTGCCTGCTTTTCCATGGTGAATTCCCTCCACAATTTATGTACTAAATAATTCCAGTTAGGGTAAAAAGTAGTGTGAGACTACGCTGGTCTGCTGAGCCTACAGCTATCATGGTTAGACACTCAAAGATAAATTATGGCCCCTGGGGAGAGCTACTGACATCATTTGGAAGATGTAAGGAATTTGGATCTCATCACAATATCACACTCAGAAAATAATCACACTTCTTTTAAAAAAAATTAAACCCTTTTTATTTGTATATTTATTTTATATATAAAAGAAATACAAAAAAAAGAACACAAACAAAATGTTGATTATGGCAATTCAGTTTTATCAGTCCCCTCTGCCTGGGCTGCTTCCTCAGATCCACCAGGAGTGAGCAAAGTCCTCCGGTTGTAATGTCCCTTTATGATTCCAGAGTTATTGTTCTCATTAAGAATTTGCTTCTGTTTTTGCCTGTTAAGAGACTGTACAAGTCCTAATACAACAGCTGCTAATGAATACTGTCCAGTCAGTTTTCTTGGTTGTAAGATTAAAGGATTTGGTTGAACTCTTCCTAGAAGAAAATATGTTTTGATTTTTCCTTCCTGTTCACTGATACCTTTAACATAAATCTCTCCTCGGTAGTCGAAGGCAAATCCCCGGTCCTTCAGGATCAGATACGTTTCTTCAGGCACTTGTATTCTGTCACTAACACCTGTGCTGTCCATTCGACTTGCTAAATTAACTGTTTTGCCCCATATATCATACTGGGGCTTCTTAGCACCAATAACTCCTGCTACAACAGAGCCATGGCTAATCCCTATTGAAAAAAAAAAATAAATAAAAAAGAGGGAAATAGTGAATTAGACAAGAAAAGCTGAAAATCACTTAAGAAACAGAATGCTGGTTCAAATACACTTATCCCTAAACTTAAGTAAAACATATAGGAGAAAAATGAAAGAGAAAGAAGGAAAGAGAGAAGAAAAAAAAAAGAGAACATGAAAAGTACTACCTTCCCAGTAACTTTACAGAATACCTGTCACAATGGAACTTTAACATTTCCATGGCATCTTAAATCTGTGCACTGTTCTGAAAGGTCCTTCAAACTGATTCTTATGTAACAGGAAAGATCTTTCTGGTTCTACATTTGTTGAAGGCAACCCTAGTTCTTCTCTACAGCCAAAAATATAGGAATATACATTTCTGCATTCGATGAAGTGAACATATTGAAGTATTCTTACTCATTTATTAAAAGAAACTCTTCTGTAAGAATGCTTGGTAAGTTCAAGATAGGAAGTAATGTGGAAGAATATATATTTTTTTACAGCATTGTTTTAAGAATAAATCTGGTGCCAGTGAAGGGCACTAGACTTAGTCTTCTGGGAAAGTAAATTTGTTTTATTTTTTCTAGATTAATTTTTAGAAATCGGTTATAGAAATGCTTTCCAAATGCCGATACGCTTATGCTGTATAAGAAAATCATCAGAAGTGGTGTGTGTGTCTGACATATCTTGGGAACTGTCAGAAAGTCCTCAGAGATAGCATGCATAGAAATACACCAGTCCTCCATGCTGTGATTGATTAATGCATTTCAACATTTGTTTGGTAGGATTGCATGTAAAGCACATGTTTCTTTTGACAGGTTTTTTGATATTGAAAAGTATTTCAGATTGAATGAGAAGCCACTAGAAGTGTTCCTGCTATAGAGCATACATTCTGGGCCTCATTTTGTGTCTACTGGGATGGTTTCACTGAGTAGAATAAGTTCCTAATAGAGCAGTTCAGAGGTACTGCTATTGAGCCAGATCAGGTCAGAAATGTAATTCAATCTCTGTGCAAAATCAAATTACTTCATAGACTTGATCTTACCCCATATAGGCTCTTTGCCAGAATTGTCAAAGACAATGGATAATTTTGCTATCCATGGACGATTTGTGAGAATTTAGGACATCTCTACCTCCCTAAATTACAGCTGATATTCTGGGAACAGAATATATCTTATTTTTAGCTTTACCTGTGATTAAGTCAATGTGAAAACAGAAAATATAATCTCTTAAAAGGAACATGTGCTTGCAACACTTCTGAGTTTCCCTTGCAGAATTGCATATTGCAGATGAAAATGCATTAGAATTCTCATGCTTGAACTCTGCTTACCAATGCGAAGTTCAAAGTTGTTAAATGAATGCTTGTTGATCTCCTGTATGCTTTCATTCAGGGCTATGGAGAAGTCGGCCAGAGCGCACAAATGTCCCCATTTGTCTTCACATTGCTAAGAATTCAATTATGAAAGATAATGTTATAGATGTTTAATGTTTGCTGTTACGACAGCTCCAATCCATCCCCACTAAGTGTCAAGTATCTGAATTTGGAATTTTTAAGAGCAGTCTCAAAATGATAGATACAGGGGAGGTAGGGTAGTATTAGCTGTGAAATAACACTTTTCACTTATATTACAGCATTTGTATACCTGAATGCAGTGAAATCTTATTGTGAAGTAGAGAAGAAAGTAATTTCCTAGCAGAAATTTGAAAGGCAATCATTAGAATTAATTGGACATGTGAAATCCATCTAAGGCTGAGAAAGGCAAGGATTTAGATAACTTGAGTGGAAGGGAGAAAAAAATAATGTGAAAAGGAGAACAGCCAGGTAAGCAAGACATAGAGCAAAAGATGAGATGTAGATCATTTTGTTTTGCTGAAGTCAACATCCAGGAAAAGCACCGACTTCAGTGCACCCAGGGATGGAAAACTGACCATGTAAACCACTCAGTCTAATGCATTGTAAGTGACAGAGAAGTGGCTGTTCCATGTCTCATAAATCTACTCCGCTTGGAGAAGCACAGTCACTCCCTGTTTTTTTTCCATGATTCCTGAACAACTAGGAGAGAGCAGTGTAAGGCTGCTTCCCCTGCCAATGTGTGGACAAAGGCAGAAGAAGCAGTCTCTCTGGTTCCCGTTTCTCATGAGAKAGGGACTTTCCCATTCCCATGGGGCAGGGCTTGTCCCAAGGAAATAAGAATCTCCTTAAATATTTCTCTGACTGGGTGGGTTTTTGACCTAATAATGCTATGAGGTTGCAACATCTATTTTGAAGCCTAACAAATTATTCATTAAAAGAAGTTCCAGGTGATAGGAATGAAGAATTGGGAGGCCCCATTGGGTTGTCCAGTCCAACCCTTTGCTGTTTGAGTAAAGTATAATATACTTGAGTAAATAATATGTTTGAGTAAAGGTATAGTTAAACCTGATCACAAATATCTACTAAGTGTCATCCTGATATGGTCACACATTAACGCTTTCCTTCTCTTTAGCCTGATTCTATTCAGAGTGCACCATCACTCCTGTAGCACCCCTCACCTCTTTGAAGCTGRTAAGCTGATATACATTTATGTAAGAAGGTAAGCATATTCAAATCATGAATACTGATTAAATTGGCCTAATATAGTTCAAACAGCAGATGAACTTATCAGTTTTGGAAATGGAGGAAAGATTTCTTCACCCTGTATGAATTTTTACCCATATCTGGAGTCAGAAGCTTTGCTTAGGAGACGTGTACCTGTAAGCAGTCTTTTTTTTCTAATGTTCAGTCTTTCTTTGCTCATCTTTTCATGAAAGTAATTTGAGCTGAAACAGTTTAAAAGCTTATACACGCTTGGTTCTGTGGATTTCTAGCCTTCAGTATCACTGTCATGCTGTAGGTGGGYGATACCCTGCTAGTTGCATTTGAAGTGTATTGCAATGTATTCTAAACAAACAATGGAAAATGTCTGAGTTTTCAAGCTCACTCTAAATTGGATTCTGCTTTCCTGGCAATTGCAATAAAGGTGGGCATATCTGATTCTCATTCTATGGTTGGTCTGGGCAGCACACCTGCATTCGTGGCGATGTTCCCTTGGGAGAGGCACCACTCATTGTGCTGGGCACATTGTAACAACTGCTGATTTCTCTTTGAGTGTACTTYAGAGCTTTATCTTACTTCCTTGAGAACCCTATTTCAGCCATGGTTTTGAGTGTAGTTATGAATGGATTTCTTTCGGCTGGCTTCCTTAAGGTTTATGTCTGTGACTGTGTACGTGTCCTCTGTGTCTGATKTTCCCCTCAGCTTGATTTGAACCTTTAAAAGAGAAGGTAGTGTGCTGCTTCTGGCTTCATGATGCTGTTTAGCTGAAGTAATACCTCTGTATTCTTTCTGATATATAGTTTATTTTGCCATCTGTAGCTATATAGCTACAATCTTGSAATGAAAGTCTAAATGCATTGATTTCTCTTAAAAATGATCCTCACACTTGTCCAAGTTTGCTGCTGCTAGTTTAATACTGCCTATACAGTTTGTAGGAAGCTATTAACAAGATTCTGCTCTGAGTTTCTGCTTCTAAGATATAGACAGACCTCCTGTGGATACTCATCAGTGTGATGGATATTTTTTTTCTCTCTCTCCTATAAGTCTAAATTTGAGGAAAGATTCCATATGGTTCTTGTAGAGAGCACAAGTTGCCATTTCACTTCATCAAAAAGTGCAACTGTTGTCTGCCAGAAGCTCAAAATGTCTGTTCTCTTTTAGCAAACATAGCTGTGTGAATATATATATAAAATGACACTAACATTCTTTAATGTGAAGAGTGAGATCACACCAAAAACTTGACTTCTTGTAAAAGGCTACTCTCTTACCTGTTTTTCAGGTGATAATCCTGACACAGCCATATATGTGCTGCCAATGGTTTTAATTTTTTCAATATCTTGGAATCTTTCTTCACCTAGTAGCTAGTAAAATGTAAGAAAAGACAGTTATTTCTGTAATTTCTAATTCTTTCATGGATTTCCAAACGAATCATTACACTTGTGGTTTCTTTGAGTTAAGAATGGTCCTCAGTTCATTCTAGGYCCTGGGATACACTGAGTTTAAATCTCTTTATTGTTGCCACACTGTCTACTCACAGAGCACACTGAAATTAAATCCTGCCATGCTCTACAATGCTGTTTGGAAAATCACATAATGGAAGATACAGGGCATACATAGTTGAAGCTAACACAAATGCAGGTGATTCTTGCATGACATGTGATAYAGTCCCCTAAAATTAGTGAAGACAAACCCTGTGTGTGTGTGAATGTAAGAAAATTTGATCACTTAAAAACATTCCCAAATCTATTTGTCAGTAACTCAGTCTGCTTAAAATAAGTGCTGCTACAGAAAGCTTTCAGATGATAAGACCAGTGAGGGAAGGAGTTCAGTCCACCTAAAATATCTGCCTTCCCATCTTACACGGTCAGTGAATGGAAGCAAATGCCTCCAAACAACTTGTATCAGCGATCTCTCCCTCCTCAAATATATTGTGTGGACCAGGCATAAGTATGTCAGTTGGGTGGTTCATTCCCCATTTTTTATACCCCTTCTACAGAAAATACAAGGAACAAAGAAGAAGTGATAGCATCTGTATCTGCCTAGGATAAATATAGCTGCTAAGTAGGCATAAAAACAAAAACCTGTTAGATTTAGAGTCTGCAAGAAGGGCAATAAGTTTACCCTAGTGACTAAAGCACTCAGGGGAATAATAATGCCAGTTTGGGCCCTGTTTCCAGTCCCAATTCATAGTTTAACTCAGGATTTTGTGCAAAATAAAGACTAAAACCATATATTCCTTGAAAGATGCCCAGCAAAGGTCAAGCGATTACATTTCTAAATTTCAGGAACAACAGAGATTTAGAGGGACCCAGCCACCTATTGCCTTGTCATAGTCTTCAGAGATGTGGATTGCAGAGGTTAATACCCAAACACCCAGGGAGATGCCAAGATAGGTAGGGTGATTTGTAATAAATGTAGGAATCAATATGGTTAGACAGGTCAGGGTGGAATGAAAAAGAGATCATGGATAACGACTTTAAAACTTTCAGTCCTAAAGACTTAACTTAGTTGGATCTTAAATGGAAAAACTCATGCTGTGGTCAGGCAGAAAACTATTGAAAGCTTTTCCCCTTCTGTTATACACTGTCGTGCATTCCTTTTCTAACATGTGGGTTGGAGCTTTCTGTCAATTAAAAACTAAAGGGATTATTTAATTCCAAGGGAGAAACATACCAAAGGCACATCATAAAATACCCCTGGCCATTGAACTAACCACAGCCTACGTCAGCCAGAGTCAGGCTCTGGGAAGCTCTGCAACTCATCTGCAGCCATCCCGCCATCAACGTTGCATGCAGGAAATGCAAAGCCATATGGTCAGTGGCTCCTTTCCAAGTTAGGGAACTCCAAAAACTTGACCCCCTTTGCCTTTTCTTCAGAGTGATAGTAAAGCCCATTATCTATTTTTCTCACTTACAAGGGCTGCTCTTCCAAATGTGATTTTAGAGGAAAAAATTGCTTCTTGTAACTCAGCTTTTGTGAGCAATCTGAGAGCCCCTGGTGTGCGGATAAGGGAAGAAGATTATTTTGGTGAGGAAACGGAAATATTTTCATTTCCAGGTGGTTGCTGGAAATTGTAGCAAACAACACAATAATTTAAAATCCACAGTAAATTGCTAAAACAAGTATTTTTAACAAGGGAAGAATCTATTAGTTATTGGGCAGTTTAGAACAAAGAATCAAAAGGGTTTTTTTTCCTTCAGTATTATTTCTAAATCTCAATTTTTCCCTGGCTCCCTCCCTCAATTTTTGGCTCATTCTTATTTAGGTTCATTCCCTTTTCAAATAAGGTTTCATTTGCCTTCTGCTTTATTTGGAATATGATAGAATAATGGATGCTAATACTGAGGGAACATATGTGGAATTGTTTCTAAATCAGTTACTATATGTTTTGACATTTTAAACAGGCTTGCTAATTTTCCAACATAGTCTGGAAACTATTTTCAAATACTAGAATGTGGTGAACATCTAAAAAGCAACAAACAGCTTCATGCTGCCATCCATGTAAACCCAAGGTTAAATGGAGGTCAGCTGTCAGGTAAGACCCCATAGCATATACATGCAATAAAACACATTCAAAGTAGTACAAATGAGAACATTCCAAGACATGTCCCAATTACAAAGTAATCTGTTCAATCTGAAAACAATTTCTGTATTCTAGTAGAAACTCTATTTGTGGCAACATAATATATTAAAACATGTTGTCAGAAATACCATGTAAATCTCTGTAGATAAAGAAAAAGGGGGAATCCACTCAAACTCAAACAAATAAACAACACATGAACTAGAAAACTCTTATTAAAACACAAATCCCAACTACACCATCACAGAGGTACATAAATGATAGATTAAAAAGACTAGACAGAAAATCATTTCCACCAAGACTCATAATCTTCAAAACAGGAGGAATATCTTTGTATTATTTTTGGTACAACATCTCTAGGAATAGGAGTTTAGCCCTGGGTATTAAAACTACAGCCATAAAAAAAAAAAGAGTAATTATAAAAGTAGATCTACAAAGCTCATGTTTGTTTATTGATGCATGAAATGTTCCTGTCAGCACCTCTGTACTAGTTTCCAAAGTAGGAGATCACATATAACTAGACTCTATAATGATGTTATACATCAAATAAAAGATCTCTTTCTGTTAGTCCAGATCTAAAGCTTCCATTCTGCCTCAGTAGATAAAAAGCCTGGATAATTTGGAAATCAACTGTTCAGGTTTGTAAGGCCATTGTTCACAGTTTTTATTTGACTGTCTTGGACTCCCTAACACAGATCCCTTWTTTGGAAAATAGAATAACAGATCTGTGTGAAAAGATGTAAAGATAGAGAAAGTCCTCCTCAAAATGAGAAGAAAACAAACAAACAAACATAACCAGTCTCCTGCCACCATTACATGTTCCAAGCAAGATCTGTTTGGAATTTTCTCACCTTCATTCAGAAACATCTCCATCATCCTACGCATTCAGCTTCCCTACTGCKTTTAGCTGTGGAAGTCAAGGAGAGGACTCACAGGGTAGAAATCGGTTTAAGATTAAGAATGTAATTCAGTTGCTTAAACATGGGCATGTGGCATCATCTTGGATGTCCTAGAGCAAGTTTCCTGGCTCTGTGCCGGAGGTTGCTTTGGAATGGCACAAATTTTCTCAAAGTGCAGTATCACACCTGCTAGTCCCATGTGGATGTCAAAGATACCCTAGGACACCATAATTGCACCAGGTGCCCATGGTGTCAGTGGGTGTCTATATGGAGGCAAAGTAATGCTGCAGAACAACTTTTTTTCTCTGGTTAATAGGTTTGCTCTCTTCCCAAGCTGCATTTTGCTTCAAGGGCTACATCAAGACAATGTCAGGAAAAAAAAAAAAAAAAACCCATGAAAAGACAGGGACAGTAACTTCCATCAGTATCAGYCTGTAGTCATATGGAAACATTACAGTCCCTGAAGCACTGTACCTGAGATGACTTCTGGTTCCTTCTCCAGGGGAGGGATTGCTTACTTCAGTTGTTCTGGCTGGAATATCACTTTTCAGTTTGTTTGGATAGAATAAACTATAAGCATGACAGTGCTGGAAGTAAGCTAGTAGTCAGGGGGAATCACGTAATTTCATTTACTACCCATACCAAGAACATATCTATTATTCAACTAAAGATGGCTAGGATATAATATGGTTGCTAGTTAGCCTCTTCATTAATTACGGAGAAGGTATTAGGGACCTCAATGCAGTGTTATGCCAGGCTTTTGATGAAAACGTTGTCTTCAATAACAGCCACAGCAACAATGCAATTTTGCTGTGAAGATTACATGAGCATGCATGACAATATTTTAAATTAATTCACAGCAATAGACTTTGCATCCATTTTGAGCTATAACATTTTTAATGATATCTGGAAAGAAAAACAAAACTGTTAATCAGGAAACATGCTGACAGTTGTGCAAGATCCTAGAAATAAGAATTAAATGTTTATACCTGTGCAGAAAGATGTTCAAGATCTTAGCAGGTGGCAGAGCTTGTCTCATAGGAGAGCTCATAGTTTCCTGCCAGACTGCMCAAGGATGCATCAAGCTGTACCCTGTATTCCTCTCTAAATTCTTCTATTTCCCAGCAGTGCTTTTAGTATCTGCCCAACTACGTACATAAACCCTCAGTTGTTTATCACAATTTAATAAGCTTGACCCTGGTCCAACACTGACGAACTAACACACTATTGATCTTCCTCATGTAGAGGTACAAGGTGAGGAAGGGTAAAGGTTCAGTTGAGGCCCTGATCTGGGTTCGTACTTAGATTCTATTTTCTATCTTGGGCACAGGTATCTTTGTTTTTGAATAACTGCAGGAAAGACAATAACCCCTTTGTGCCTTGCTTTTCCATTTATAAATTGAAGATAACTTTCAGAGGAGCAACAACAATAAATTCTTCAAAATCTGTGAGATGTCATCTACTGTTCTCTTTTTCTCAGTCTTATGCCTTCCACTTTTTCCACTTTCATCTTTCTCACTGGTAGCTTCCTTCAAAACAAAATTCCTTACTCTAGACCCTCCAAAAGAAGTACGTGCTTAAAGAGACTGATGAAGGACTAAATTGAAAAAACAACCATAACAAAAAAGTCTTTCTCTCCACCRTTGATTCTCAAATCTCCATCTAAACCCTGGAAAGGCCTAAATTCTGCCAATACTTACATTTTTGGAAACAAAGAAGTTTTCTAGGTGCTTAATCTGTAAGCAGCATCTTGGTATGGATTCCAAACCTATCTATCCATTCTAGACTTCCATCAAAAACTCAATCTTGTGGACTCAATCTTAGTGCCGGTCTTGTCTTACTGGGCAGAATTGTGAAAAGGCATTTTTTTCTTTTTCCCCTTTTCCTCTTTCTCTTCAAAGATCTTTTCCAAAAACAGTCATAGATCATTGATTCTCCCCTCTTCCCACTTGGGTTTTCCATTCCAGGACATAGGTCCAATCCTTGTGAAATGCAGTTGAGTAAAATTCTGCTTCTTTTACCAGAGCAGTCTAGGGTAGCTGTGTACTAGTACACACCACTTCTAGTAGGTTCAAATTCCCCATTCTGAATACATTTAGCCTTAGTTTCATGATCTTCCTAGTTCCTAAGGTATTTCAAAGCTCTTCTTGAGGCTATGCTTTATCCCTTTTCTCTCCTAATTCGTCTTGGGCTCATTGCCCTACCTAATACCATCTATCATAGCACCCCTACTAACTACTTGGAAGAGTTTGCAGCTTGCTCCGTGCTACCTTTTCAATTTCCAATTTCTCCTTGCTTACAACTGTCGTTAGTCAGCTGACTTATGCTGACTTTTCTTATCTTTTTTGTCCTATCTTTTTCTGTTAGAATTTGGGCCACTCTTTCCCAGAATAGTTGCTGGTTCTTTCTTTCACAAAACAAAGGTATGTTCTCCTTCTAGCAGATTGGAGTAGTTTATGGTTTTATTTATATATGGTTATATTCAAGTGATTAAATTGATTTCAATCTCTATCTCACTGGATCATCCAGACAAATGTTTGGCAACACTAAGTAGAAAAAGCAAAATAGACTATTATAACGGTTCTTGGACCAAAAATTACACAATTATTGGAAGYAGGTTAGTAAATTTGATGAACTAGGATGAAATAGATAGCAGTTAGGAGCTCGTCATTTAAACTGTATAAATTTTCTCTAGTGGCTGGTATTACCTCATCAAAGTCTGCAATGATCTCATTCAACAAGCGCAGACATTCTACTCCTTGGTTATTCATTTCAGTCTGGGAGTAGAAGTCAGCAAATCCAGGAATGGAAGCAAACATCACACCAACAGCATCATAGGACTGAGAGTATAATTCCTAGGGGAACATGGAGAAAAACAAGTTGAACAGATAAATAAGAATGAGAAAGTCATTGTCTGCACTTAAATATATATTTTTCTCAGCTTTTCATGTGTAATATACTATTAATTCAGGATAGCATCCATATATGTATCCTATGTATCAGTGACTCTCCAGGCTCCATAGGAGGAGTCTACTATCTCTCCACATTTTTATCATGAAGTTTAGACAGGATTGGCTTTGTTTGAAAGGCTGCTTCTTCTCATTCTGAGATGAAGAAGCTACTACATTAAAAAAAAATATACAATTTCTAATTTTGATTTTCATGGAGAAATATTCAAAGAAATGAAGGAATCATTTGCAGTATGGACACCAAAGAAGCAAACATGGTTAGTCAAGTAGAAGGAAAATAAGGTTTTCAAGGTAAGATATTTAAGACTTCCTTATAAATGCTTGTGGATGAGAACATATTTGTAGATTTATTTATTAACATGGACCRTTTTTATTTATTAACATGGACYGTTTTAAATGTCTAATATTACCTCTTGATGAAAGACCTTGCTCAGTGACCATCTTTTCAGGTGGATAATATATTTTTTGGATAACTGCAACTCTTTGATTTTGTTTCTTTGAAATTTGTTTTGAAGAATTTGAAGAATTCTCCTGAATTTGAAGAATCCCTCTCTATGGGAGAAGATTCCTGCCATTAGGATTAGGAAGGATGGAGGAACAGAGATGGGGAGGTAATGGAGTTAATTGGACTTAAAGTAGCTTATAAGGAATTAGAGAGAGGAGGTCTACTGAGATGAACTGTGCCCTGGGATAAACTTCCCCTACATGGATAATTCACTCTAAATCACAGAATTATTTATGTATGGGTTTTTCTGATTATATGTGTGAAAATACATTCAGCTATTTTCTGATATGGAGTACATTTATTAGGAAGAAAATTTAATTTCAACTTTAAAAATGCCAGGACCTAGAACCCCTACAACTCCTGCTGTGTTTTCTAATGACTAGCATACTACTAAAAACCAAAAGCCCAATTCTCGTTTATCAAAAGTTTCTTGCTTCAACTTCCAGACATTGATTCTGTTCCTTGACAATGAAAGACAAAAATTAGTGTGGTACTGCTCTAATTTTGAATACTTTCATTTCTGTTCCTGGCTTTTCTTATAACATTATTATATTATAACATTATTATAAGACTCTTACAACAACCTGAAGTAGTTGCTTTGCAATGTTCTTGATAGTTTGTTTTAGTAACGTTTAGTGCTTTGTCCTTATTGAAAAAGGATAGGACTTACTCCTGGATACGCCTAGTATGAATCCCTCTCCTTCCCTCCCCCTGCTTTTCTCTAGAAAAACATCTTGAATCCTTGAACACAGAATCACAGAAGAACAGCAAAACCCCTGCACTGCTAATACCTTCAACAGTTGCTAATACATTTTTCRCTGGAATCTTTAGCAATGCATTCTCCAGGAAAAAATGAGAAAGTTTTGCTTCTTCCAAAGACACGTAACTAGTTTTCCTCACCACTTACTGTTTACACATAATTCTACTGAAGAATATCTACATATGAGAGAAGAGACAACATATACTAAAGGATTGTGTATATGCACACATATACACTTAGACATACTCTTTCTTTAAATCTTGAAGATACAAAACAATTGGCTGAGCATTCAGCTGCTTTTTCTTTTTTATCTTTTTTTTTCCTATTTTTGGTAAGAAGTATCAAGAGAGAAATAATACATCCATGAGAATATGTTTACAGGACGCATTTAGGAATTCCTTTTTGAGAGCAGAGAAATTAACTTAATAGCCAGACATGAATTGCAGGATTGATTGTATTGAAATATGGTAGATGTGACAACCAGCCAGCTCATGYATAAATCATCTCCAAGTATAGTCACTCTGGGAAATTGCCCTACAAAAAAAGCAGAGATGGTRCCACTGAATTCAATGGCATGTTATTGATGCATCAGCAGTGATCCATGTTTACTTCTCAAAATTATTTCAAAATTATTATGCATGTGAGCACATATGAATGGAGGTATAAAAGGACAGGTATTCCTTGAGAACTGATAACACAAACAAGACAAAACACAGGTATGGCTAGTCTCAGATTTTACTTCATCTGCAATGAACTGCTTTRACTAGGTTGCTTTTACAGACCTATTTCCTCATGTGCAGAACAGTATTTTATTGCAGTTTAATACCTGCAGAGTGTAATACTCAAGAGGCTGATTTCTAAAGTGCCTTTTCTTGTAGCTTCTCCCTAGGTCATCTTTCCCTAGGTGCTATTTGAAATCACATCTTCAGAACACAATGACTCCTCCATGTGCAGTCTAATTTAGCTGGTTACATCTAGTTTTAAAATGTACMACCAGAAAAGGGAAGACTTTTCTGAAATTCAAAGAATAGATAAGTCACCGCTGGGGACTTGGATCTTGAAATGCATGCCACCTCTTCATCTGAAAAGGTAATTCCAACATTACATGCTAAAATCCCACTTTTGACACACAGTAAGCTCCATTCAGAGATAACATCATCATATGTATTTTCCTTCTTCCAGATAAAGCATAAATAAGTCACATACTGCTACTTTCAGAATCAAATGTTGGGCTTTMCATTACCCTTTTAGCAACTCCCAAATCTGTCTTAGGAGTACCTAGAGATTCCAGTATGTGATTTTATCACTTTTTGCACTGTCTGACAGGCTTTCACTATGTTTCACTTGCACAATACTGTGCACATAATGTGCCTATGCGCACATAATAYGCCTATGCCTTCTACATACACCTTCTACATACATTTTTTTAAGAATACAAGTAAAAACTGTGTAGCTATTGTACAAAATGCGTGTTTTTTACTTGTGCAAAGAAGCAGTTTAGGAGTAGAGCCATATGTAGGAAATGGCAGAAACATTCTYTTCATTTTTTGAAGATGCAGGAAATTCAGGTGTGTTCCTGTCTGTTGCACAGACTTCTCAAGTAATAACATACAGGACTGTAATAACACTTCTGCAGCACTGGTCTGTCTTAAGGTCGCACATGCATTCTTCTAAATTCATGTATCTTTTAAAGAATCCATGATGTTCGTAGATTCATGGGTTAGAAGGGACCTCTGGAAGTCATCTAACACTACTGCCATATTTAGGCAGAGCCTTGTCCACTTCAGGGCTGAATATCTCCAAGTCAGGAGATTCCACAACCTCTTTGAGCCTCTGATCCAGTATTTCATCACTTGTGCCTCTGAGCAACTGAATGCTCCTATTTCGCCTCTGAGAAACTTTGGCGCTGTCTTCTCTAAACCCACACATTAGGTGGTTGAAGACATTAACCAAATTCATYTTCAGCCTTTTCCTTTTAAGCTGAACAAGCCTAGCATCTGCTTGTATGTCATATGCCCCAGTCCCSTAATCATCTCGGTGGACTTATCCTGGACTTGCTCTAGTGTGTCTATGTCTCTTGTACTGGGGAGCCCAACACTGAACATAGTGCTCCTATGCAGTCTCAGAAGTGCTGAATAGAGAATAATAATCACTTGTCATAGAATTGTTATGGTTGGAAAAGACCTTCAAGATCATCAAGTCTAACCATAAGTCCCTCAACAACATACCTTTTAAACCATATCCAAAAGCACTTCATCCTCACCTACATGTTGTCTTGACCTTAAAGCATGAATTCCTAAAATTCCTTGCCAGATAACAAATGTAGGAATTATTTGCATACTGAGTCTTATCAAGAATTAAATAGTAAATATTTTCTACCAATCTGATCTGCTTTTCTTTTACTTGTTAGACAGAATTATCAGAAATAAAGCTGATACATACTTCATTATCTCGATCCTTTTCCAGGAAGTGGCGAGCAACGTGACTGGGTAAAATATTCCGTAGCATATTTTCATTGTGTTCTCTTAATTCCTTCATTTCATTGATTTCTTCTTTTGCTTGAACACGCCACAGAAAATCCAGCCTTGCTGTGTATTCAAGCTGTAGTTCCAGAGAGAAAAAAAAGGTAAAGGTGAAACTTGATGAGATAAGAGTAACTCTTTCACTGGCATCCTGGAAGGTTACCCTATATACATGGCTTGGGTGATGCAGAACAGCTTTGACTTCTAAATAATTTGATTTCATTGACAAAAAAAAAGTCTATAATGACTGTCTGAGAGGAAATTTGGAACTCATTATATTTGTCRTATTATTGCTATGCTTAGCGGCTAAAAAATGCACAGTGGTATTTTTCTTTTGAACAGTTCTGTATCAGTTAAATAATGACAGTAGGGRGTCACACAGAAGTCTAGGTAACGGAAGGTGAAGTTCATTTACCAACATAAGCCCTTAAGTCCCAACAGGGGAGGGGAAAAAAAAAGTATTTCCCTTTTTATATCTGCTTCCAAATGAAATGGGTTTCATGGGGAAGTAATTCAACAGTGATTCCAAACCTTTTGCAGAGAGAGGTAATTTATTTCTCAGGGATGAATGTCTTTCTCTCACTAAAACTAAATTTAACAGCTGAAAATACTGCCAAGGAGGATTTTTAAGTCAGTGATGCCAAATGATATGTTTCTACTGTTGGGATATGCACCAAATGGATTTTCAAGTCTTTCAAGGGAGAGTCAAAGACAAATTGTTTGGTATCCCCTGYAGACTCTTCCTGTTGTATTGTGCATCCAGTGCCTGTACATGCAAAATGATGATACCTTGCTGGCATCAGCTAAGAAACATAAGGGACAGAATATACTTTCAAGGTTTAATACTCTAATCAGAAACTATAATCAAATACTCAGCATAGAAACATATTATCCAAGCCAACAAATGAAGTTAAGTATCAGTCCCTCTTGCTCCACGGAGAGGGACCTGGGAGTCCTGGTTGACACTAAGTTAACCRTGAGTCAACAGTGTGCCCTCGTGGCCAAGAAGGCCAATGGGATCCTGGCCTGCATCAGGAGGAGTGTTGCCAGCAGGTCAAGGGAGGTGATTCTGCCCCTCTCCTCAGCTCTGGGGAGGCCRCACCTGGAGTACTGTGTGCAGTTCTGGGCTCCCCAGTATGAGAGAGATGTGGAGCTTCTACAGAGGGTCCAGCGGAGAGCGACAAAGATGATTAAGGGGCTGGAACATCTCTCGTACGAGGAGAGACTGAGTGAGTTGGGCCTCTTTAGCTTGGAGAAGAGAAGGCTGAGAGGGGATATGATTAACATGTATAAGTTAATGAAGGGAGATTGCAGGGAAGACGGGGACAAGTTCTTCTCAATGGTGGYTGGCAATAGGACAAGGGGAAATGGGTATAAGTTGAAACACAGGAAGTTCCATCTGCATGTGAGGAGGAACTTCTTTCCTGTGAGGATGACAAGAGCCCTGGAACAGGCTGCCCAGAGAGGTTGTGGAGTCTCCTTCTCTGGAGGTCTTCCAAATCCACCTGGATGCCACCCTGTGCCACGTGCTCTAGGTGTGCCTGCTTGAGCAGGAAGGTTGGACTAGATGATCTTTAGAGGTCTGCTCCAACCTTAAACATTCTGTGATTCTGTGATTCTGTGATCAGAATAGATGCCAAGCATCTTGTCAAAAAATGCTGGGATTAGGGAAGTGTGATTTTTTGCTTGGATGGAAATTGCAAAGAGCAATCCTACTTTGGGTGGGAATGACTAACAGAGTATTCAGGTATTGTTTAGTAACTCATCTTGTTCCGATTTTTGTCATTAACTCTGAACAATGGCAAACATATCAGTAAAAAATATCAAACCCTTTCAAGGAGGCTTGGAGTTTGATTGTATTCCAGGGAWCGTTTTTACCCAAAAGCTAAAAATGAGCCTGACAATATAATCTGCCAAAGCTTGCATACATTTGAGCAGTGGTTTTCCTTCTCTCTGGCTGCTGTTGACACCTTTATAAGCAATTTATTTTCTAATTTTTGAATTAAAGTTCTTCTATCTTGTGACTATTAATTCCCAAATATTAACTGCACATCTGAAAAAGGTAGCTCTTGCCTCATTTTCCTAATTTTTTTCGATTTGTCTTTCCCCTTGATTTTGTACTACAAGACAGAAAATATATGCGAGTACATCTGACCATTTTCTCTAAAGATTGATTGRGAAGGCAACTTTAACTATACCATTGCAAAGAGACCTAGCCATATTTTACAGATTGGCTTGGAGCAGGAGGGGCCAGTGAATTCTGAGCTCTCTGGTGCTTTGGACATTTGATGCCACTATAGAGAGCTTTACAATAAGGGTGAATAACATTTTTAACAGGTAATGAGTAGCATTACCTACTACAGAACAGTAGCAGACAATAATTTAATTCTGGTTGTATATACCTTCACTGACACAGGAAAAAAACGTCTTGCTTCTTCAACAGAAAACTGAAATGACACGTTCAGTTTGGAGTAAAAGGATGAGTTACACTGAATGTTTGAAAATAGATATTTTTTAAAAATTGCTCTGCYATGTACTAGTATTTGCTAAACCCAGTGAAATCACAGAGCTAAATTTGGGGGTTATTTTTTGTTCCTGGAAACAATGTAATGACTATGCAGTGGTGACCTTGTAGGATGATCAAGCATAATATAAACCTTGAAATGTCCAGGAGCCCTTGCCTTGTCAGGTAGTTCTCAGAAACACCTCTAATTTCACTAGTAAGTAAAGAAAACAGAAATGTTACACAGAAAACCTAACAGTCTYCATCTTCCTGAACACTACTACAAACCAATCTCTCTACATTTAATTGTCACACATAAAACAAGCACAAAGATCAGCATTGGGAAGGCAAGATGTTTTTCTCTGGAGAAGTAGCAAGGGGAAGACTGATATCCCAATGGGTCATTTCCCACTGGGGGAAATAATCTGCTYCGAGAAAAGCCAAGTACTTGCAAATAGCATGTGGAAACGGAAAGTACAATGAAGGTGATCTGCCACATACTGTCAGAACTAGGTACTTCTCTTCCTTTCTTTTCCTCTTTCCACTAGAGGAATCTCATCTTACATTTCCTATCCCCTCATCCCCTCTTTTGTCTATGAAGGAGAAGGCTAAGGTTGTACTTGCTCTAGATTAATTTCTGTATAGGGAAGTCAGTCCTTCCTCCCACCCAACAAGGCTTTGTAGAGCTGAGAGCTGAGATGCAACCCTGGGATCCAAGCTTTTAGGARCTTTGCTCTCCTTGCCTACTCTGGCAAAGTTAAAATGTTTTCATATACCAGAGAGTCTCAGAAGCAGAGATGTCAATAAGAAAGGCCAAAGCTAGTCTAGACCAAACCACTTATCTAGAAGCTAAGAGAAATCAGAGATAATGTTTTTCACAGAAAACGATTTTCATCTGATTTTCATCAACTCATTAAAAAAACAGTAGATAAATATGTTTCAGTATAGAATAATTCTAGTATTGAAATTATCATATATATGTACATATACATGATATATATGTTTTTTATTCTCAAATTGGTGTGCAGAAATATTTATTAGAATATATTAATATTCTAATTAATTAATTAATACTATTATTTATTATTACTTAAATAGTAAAAAGTATTTAAAGTATTTATATATTTAAAATAGGTGTCTCTAGATTTAATTGAACTTCTAATGGGGAATTATCTTATTTAACATTTTGTGTTTAGCATCACAGACCATCCAGATTTACTTGCTGAAGTTCATGTGAGGTTTTAAGAAGWTTCTGACCAGACAGTCTCTTATTTTTTTCTTGATAAAAAATCTAATTTCAAAATCTGTGCATGAGAGAGGGGATTGACTTCAAATCACACTGGGTAAAGAACAGAAGAAAGCTGGGTATTCAGAAACATAAGGCTCATAAGCTTGTTCTCACCAAGTTAATCTTCTTTATAAATCCATCTAAAATAAGACATGTCTTAAAGTATTTTATTTAGAATACATATGCAGTTTGTGAGAAGCAAAGCTGGACTGGAGGACAACTCTATTGGAGTTGCATGTTCCTCCTCACTTTGGGCTGTTTCATGGATTTTGGTTTTGTTAGTGTCCTGTGGAACAAATTTATCTGTATTTCTTATTTTGTGCTTATACAGAGACTGTTAGGTTAACACTGCAACAGGAAATTAAACAGTGCCAGAAGATATGCCAGGAAATACAGATGTTTCTGCTCTGCAACTGGAAGTTGCCTGGGAGAACGTGCAGCGGTTGACATATTCAGAGGCGTTTTCCAGTGGACAGTTTGGATGCACCTGTCCCATGTGTTAGGACAGGGGGGCTTCATGGGAGAGCAGAAGGCTGTGCTGTGCCAAGAGCAGAAGACTCTCAAGCRCTCCAGATCAGGTTTATGTGAAATACAAACATCTACATCAATTTGCCTTCTGACTTCAGATGACTTATTCTCTATGTATTGAGTRTTTTAAAATTTATTTTGGCATATTTCACTCTTTCACACCTATGCACTACATCTCCATTCTGAAAAAAAACAGGCTTATGTATTCCTCCTCAAGGATGCAAGTCCTAAAGCTTTTAGACACTCCAATCCTTTCTATGATGCAGATGAATCCAGACCCAGGAGAAATGTTTCCTGCCAATCGTCCATTTCCCAGAGAAGTTAGAGTTGATATTCAGACCACTAGAACAATTTAACTTCTTCAAATCTGGTGATTTTCCTCTACAAACATATTTAGTCAAATCATATTTTATGATTTTTATTATTTGTGATTTCCTTTCATAAATCTGTTTTTCTGCCTTCCCAAGGGCACTGGAGCAGTCAGATGACACTAGAATTATACAATACTTAGGATAGATAAGGTATCATTTGTTCYTTCTACTTCTGTTAACAACTGCAATTTAACTTGCCTGCTGCTGAATGTAATATTGCACCTGCTCTTTAAGAACTGCTAAGAAGTATGAGATGTGGGCTTTCTTTAATCAGATTCTGCACATGGGTTATTAAAYTGCTAAAGGTCATATGCTCAAGTGGATAAAAAGGCAGTTGGTATTTTGAAAGTAATTATTGTCACATCCTGCAATTGCAAGTGGCATAGGGAATGGTTAAAGTAAATGTTTGCGTTACCTGTTGACCATGATAAAATACAGCTAAAAGGAACATTGCCATCAGTAGTAAAGATGCTTCCTTTGTACCCAGGAAGTCTGTGCTGGAAAAAAAAAAAAAAAAAGAAAAGAAAAAAAGAAAAAGAAAAAAGAAAAACAGAAAGAGTAAAGAAAAAACTGTTATTCATTTGTCAGTGTTTGTTGTAATCACGAAAGAGTTTCATTCTGTAACCCTAGTGCTTTTTGTTGTTCACTACAAAACCCCTGTGTATTTGAAAATTTAACTTCATGGCTCTTCCCTGATAATAGTAAGTGTAGAGTTACCTTGATATGAGGAGTAGGAATTATTTTCAGATTTTGACAACAAGAAGAATCTTTCTTTGCCATGTTTGATTTAGTGAAAGATAATCAGGCAATGACAATGATTGTTACCTTCAGTTACTTCACTTGGCCATTGTATTATTTCATTCTTGTTATATATCATATTTTCTGGTCTTTGCCTGCRTGTCATATCATTAGATTCTAGCAGCATAACTAACGTTAGAAACTGGAAATGCAATCCAAGTTATTTAACATTTTAGTCAGTATCTTGTTGTAGTAGGAAGCTTGCAAGAAAAATATGTGTATAGAGCTGTAGTATGTGTAAATCKGTGGTTGTTGTGAGAACTATTTGCACATTAGGAAATGATCAGTATAGTTTCTACACTTTGTTTATGCAGTAATACCTGAGACACTGCTCTTGGGAAGAAAATACCTTGGCTCCAGCATAAAACTCTTGACCAAATCTAAGAAAATATCCAAACACCTGCTTTTTAAGCAACATGGATGGACTGTGGCAGACGTAACAGATAATCCTTCTCAATATTTAATTGGCCTCATGAGAAAGAATCACATCATAAGTCTTTGAGGATTAGTCATTGCCTTTTGCAAATAACTCTCAGTTCTTGACTATGGTGCTAGTCAGTGTGTGTATACTCTTGATATTCCTTTTTTTCTCCTAAAGGAGGTTGCTAACACTTACTCTCCACTGTGGTTAAAGTTGTCATATTGCAGGAAAAGGGAAGCATAAATAGTCTCAGTCAGCAGAGAATAGATCGCAATCATGATGAGAAGTACTGCCAGCTTCAGGACAGAGTTGAGGCGAAGAAAGACTGCACAAGTCACCATTGCCAGCACACCAGTGAAGACGAAATACTGAAGAGAAACATCAGTGGTTGCTTTTAGTGATCAGTGATTACATACCCACCCCACAAATATCTACATAAATGACCAAATGATCAAATGATCTTTCTTTTTTTTTTTTTTGTCTGGGTTTTGGGGCTCAGGTAGGTCTTGCTAGTGTTCAGGTTACTTTGGAAATTGAGGGCTTTTCTATCCTACTCAATAGGGGAAGAACTCAATAGAACAGAAACTCCATGGACCATCATTGCATTTTCATAGTACTCAAAGAAATGGAAAAGGCATCCTGTGCAGTGAAAAGCAGAAAAGGAACAGATGCTGCAAGTAACTATACTAGCAGAAAGTCAGCTGAGTGATTTGCATTTCTATTTCTTTAGATTCTGAAATTCCACAAAAGTCACATAAATCAGAGTAAGGAGATCATATTCCTTCTTTATTCCTCTCCAGTGTTGTCTGAACAGAGGATAAAGGTCCTTTAAAATATATAYATATAYACATACATATATGTTACAGGTCCAGMTCAGTTTCACTCTTCTCCTAAAACATGATGCCTGAAAGTTTCATTCGTATCTTATTTTCTAATCTCTTCCTTGTCTTATTTTTATCAATCATTGGTCTTTTGTCAAATGCAATACATGCAGTTATTACTGGATACAGAGGGACAATCATGGCCATGAGCTATTCAGATTTAAAATAGCAATGCCAGCACCCAAATTCAAATATAGTTTAAATTAACTCCTATAATCTAGCATTAGGAGAGAACTGCAGAGTTCATTATTTTGAGTGCGCTTTCTCTTCAGCACAATTCTCTGTAGGAATGTGTGCATCTATGCAATTTTGCTGCATGCTGGTGGCAACATCATGACACAGCGTTATGACTTCCAATGCAACACGCTTGTTTTAGCTGACCAACCCATTGKTTTTGTTGACCTGCTTGTTCACCATAGAGAGCATTCTCTTTGCCTCAAATGAAAGTTCAAAATCACTACAGCATAATCACTGATTAATAATAATAATAATTTATAATAATTATTATTTTGCTATTTAAGAGCTGTTAATCTCTTCCAATAGCTTCAAATGAATTAAGTAGTGAGTTTTATTCCAGCTGATACACTGAATTGCTGCTAGATGTGTTTGCAATTATTTTAAAATATATAAGGCGTAAAGAAAAAGCTAGAGATCAGAGCAAATGGCATTCTGCTTTTAATAAAAAGAAAGCTGGAAGGCTTAGTTTGGCCAAGCAATTAGCAGTATCTTTTTGTATCATTGATTTCAGAGATGGACAAGAATATCATCGACCACAAATATTCCATTTGCCCTAATGAATTCTATTGAAGAAACAAAATTTGTCTTGACTTTTATTAAATGCAGGATGCCTCTCATCTCTACTCATGTTTCAGCTTTTTGCTGAATGCCACGTATTTCTATGTATGTCCTTGGTGAAGAGGGACAGTGGAAAATTATACAGTATACACAGAGATTCTGTATGAAGCTCAACAGTTGAAGCAGATGAGTTTTGAGTTCATATAGTCTCATAGGGCCTATAACAAAAGTTATGAGACCATGAGATTAATTATGTTTTTTAGCTGATTTTCCTTYTTCTCTGCTTTTCCTACTAGCTTATGGTAGATGCAAGGGTTCAGATTCACAGAATTATTGAAGCGTCTGACTCCAGCCTTAATACATGGGTTGAGGATTTCAGGCAGCAGATACCAGGTAACCCCTGTGGCCTTTTCCCTCAGATTCAAAGTTCCTACCTCAGGATAGGAACAGATGTCTGTAAAAGATRCAGATGAATTGAATGTCTGGTTCTTCAGTGGTACTGGTCTGTCAAAATCACACCATAGCTGTGAATAAAGAAAACAAAAGCAGAGATATATTGCACATTACTGACCAGGTGCTTATGTGGTTGGCAGGACTCAGGGATGGAACCTGTGGACATCCTACACCCCTGGGCCCAGCACCGGCACCCACACTGGCACCGGCCGTGATGTCTCAGAAGAAATGCTAAGGGCTAAATGGAGGCAAGATGGCAATCTTGGTGGTAAAATGACTGAGAAGGGTGGCTAAAATTGAAAAGGGAGAACTATTCACAGTACAAACATTCAACCTTCCTATAACACTGTTGCCAAAGGGGAAAGAGGATCTCCTCTAGGAATTTCAGAGGACTGAAGCTAACTCTTAAGAATCACCCAATGAAGATATTTTTACTTCTTTATTAGTTAGAGAACTAAATTGTGAGCATAAAATCAGAATGTATACCTAATCTTGCTTGCAGATTTTTTTTCCATGTATTTCCATGTATATCTAGGCACGGTGTTAAGCTTCTAGGTGTAGGACAAAATCTTACATGTGTCATATGAAATATGCTTCTGAAACAGCAGAATGTGATCCCAGAAGAGAAGATGAATGGTCTAGTGCAGCAGGGAATGAAAATGGCTCATGATGCAGTGGCTCTGAGAATATAATAGTGCATTTCTCTAGTTTGACCTGCATCCAATCTAGTGTTGCTTCAAACCATTTTAAAAATAAACAAAATAATATTTTTCAATTGCAATATATCATGCTCTTAAAACATAGGGGAAAATATGTTACAGATTTCATGTTTTGACAGTTAAAACAGATGAAGTCTCCTGTCACATATATTAATCCAATCCGAGTGTTTATATAAGGTCACTTAATCATCCTGGTATGTGCAAGTTAGTTCCCCTTTTTCTCTTTCCAACAGATATAGAGTTTGTTTAATGAGCTCCAGTATAATTAAATTCTAATGAATTTTGAACTTGGAACTCTCTTCTTTGTTCTTTCAGCAACTCRGATATCTCTGCATTGCAGCAATATTTTCTCAGTTATTTATGCAGTCCTCGATGACAACTGATAGCAAATTGTACTTTCTGCAAGTCTACAAGGTAGACAGGCAAGAGTGCCTCTGCGCCCTCTGGAAGTGAGGGGTGCCAAGACAACCATCCTGGGTGTCTTCTTAGAAGACCTTTAGGATCAGAAATTTTCTTGTATTTTTATACTGGCAAGGAGGTCCTTGATAAAAAGAACCACATGACTTGCTCTCCTGGTGAAACCAAAATGTTATTGTCTCTACTGAAAAGAATCTGAGACTTTAYTCCCTTTCTAACTGACTTGAGTGGACGTATATAGCTGCAAAGGCAAGCTGCATTGCCTCTTCTTAAATTCATGAAGGTCCCTACTGAGTGATATAGTCCCTTATATGAACACAAATGACTGCTGGRGTACCTGCTTCATGAAAGTATTTTTATTTTTGGTGGTGGGGGAGGTACAGAAAGCAGTTAAAATTAAAATTACTATTATGACAGGATTTTGATATACAAAATAATGGGATTATGAGTTTACTGAGATTTCCTRTAGAAGACAGGACTTGGTGACTCAAATAATTGCAATTCTAAATATATGACAGTAAATATATGACAGTAATCCAAGAAGAGGCATTATAATGAGTTCTTTCCTGATATGTATTTGTCAAATATATATTATAAGCCTCTAAATCCCATAACATTCTTCAGTAATCTRTACTTTATCACTGTCCTTATCTTCAGAAAGTTTTCAGCACTATTGAACTTCCTTTCATTTTAGCAGACTTACAGTTCCTCTGTTACTGTAGGAATCAGTGATTACATCCTTCCTTCTCCAGCTCACCATGCTATTAGTGATCACATGGCATGATAAGAAAACCAWGACAGATGCTTAATCCCTAGCATCCTGAAAACCTATATAGAGTCAAAGAAGAATGGTAGCAATACAAAAAAAAAATAAAATTTAATATTTGTTAGCAAAAAGAATGCCAATCCTTGAAGGGTCTGACTTCAGCATCAACAAATGCTTTACTGGTTTCACCTAGAAGGAATCGTATRTTTGCAAAGAATAAAGTTCATCTGAAAAAGTCTTCTACATCCTTATTCCAAAGCTGCTTTAGGAGAGGAAAGAGTGATACAAATATTATCTTTAATCCATCAGTGAGACATTTAGCTTCTACCTGGTGCAGACTTTCACAGCTGCCAGGCTTCCTGACATTATTATCTGCCAAATTCATGTGAAATTTTCTCATGTTTCTGAGGTGCTTAGATAATCAAYGTTCTATCACATTTACATCAATCTTATACTTGTCTTGTAATGACAAAAGTCTGTTAATGATGAGACCTGGTACATAGTCAGCCCCAGAGTATTCAACTACCAGTATTTTTATCTAAGCACAGTTATTCAGCAAATCTTAGTATTTGGCTTCCTTCATAGATACACTGATAAACTTTGTTCAACATTTATCACACTTAACTTTGAGCACTAGTGGAGATGTGCAAATTAGGAGACCAATCAGACTACATTCCTTGTTGGAAAGTGGAGAAATAAATCTCTAAGAGAATATTGCTTGCATGCAGAAGAAATCTTTGAGGATGTCTGTTATTCTGCGCTGACTATAAAGAAACTTAGTTTACAGTTCAATTCTTCAACTATAGAAGTGGTAAGTTATTAGAATTTATTATTTTTAATTTCCTCCATGCACTGTTACTGCAGCAGCTTTACGTGCTCCTTCCTTTCTTTGCAGGTACTTTCTGGGTTTATTGGTTCTTCTCATTTTTTAATAATTTGATTGATAGGAGACCTGCAGCATTAGGAGTTTAATATCTATGAGCATTACCTGGATTAACAGTCCTGAAGAAATAATAGTAGTATATTAGTAAATGACAAATGGTCTACAAAGTTTGGATATATTGAGCAGAAAATAGCAGAATGGCTTTAAAAATAGATGATCCTTATGAGAAAGAAATAATTAGATATTTCAGTGAAACATTGTTTAAGCAATAGATTGAATTTCCTGAAGCTGTAGTGCTCTGCCTTTTATATTTAAATCATATCTGAGCCATAAACACATTACTTAGCAAGTAGTGTAGCAAGCTTAATAATTCATAAATCATCTTTTCCTGTATAATATTCCCTGGTTCCCGATGAAACTTACAATATTTATGATGGCTCCCAGAAAATTAATCAGAATGGATGCAAATATAATGACATTCCTAGCYAAGTAAGTCTCGTTAATCCAGCAGCAAGTTTTCCGGAGCATTAAGGGTAGACATTTGTAATCCTCTGCTGTGGTGATTAGCACAAGAGCAGAGTGCAGCATAATCAGGATAGAAAACTGAATGACCATTGGTATCACCCTGGAAAGAAAAAAAGAGAAGGCAGCAATAAATATTAAAGCAATACCACAGCTAATAGCAATAAATGGGAAAACAGTTATGACTAGGAAARTAACAGTTGGCATAAATCAGAAGTAATTATTCAGGAAGAAACAAGGAGAAAGCGAAGAATCATTCACGTTCTATAGAGCTGTTCATGTTCCATAGATATACTCATTGTTTCACACGGTTTCTCACTGAGAAACTGCTATTGAACTAACATGCCAGTAAAATCACTGCCAGTGCCTCTGACTAGTAGGAACGTCTCTTTTTTCGGGACTCAGTTGTCCTCTGTGTCTCTTTCAGAGCTGGTCTACCTGGTAGGATTTGATGATACATTGTAGGAGCTTGTTTGTCTAGGGGAAGTTTGGGAGAGTGTTACTACATACACACAATGCAATGCAAATGTTTTAAATTCCTGGTACTGAATGTTTTAAATCAAGAAATGGTCAGTACAATAATACAGCTTTATTTCTGGCATAGGTCAGGATATAATAATTACAGAAAGGTAATACTTCCTTAATCTTAGATAATATTGAGTCCAGAGCAGCTAAAAATGTCATCAGTTTCTTAAAAAAAACATGAAAATGAYCTATTGTTTTAACAGAAGTCCTTTGAAATGTAGCATGGATGAAATGTGCTTAACAATCCAAACATTTGTAAATAAAGTATGTCATTTGGCATATCCTCTTAATTTTCTTATTGCTGATCAGATCTGTAATCAAGTGTTATTCCATTGAAAAGAATTATCAGCTGAAAAGAGGATTCAATTCTCTTGATTAAATAATTAAAAACATAGTTTCTTAACTGTTCTACTTTTTTTTAAGTTTGTTTCTTTTCATCTGGTTTAAATCTGAGACTTGACATAAGTCAAGCAAATGACATGCTTGAGAAATGTAGCAAATTGTTTTATTCTTCYGAGAACAAAGCCCTCAGCTCTCCACAAATCAACTATTTGTCCCCGTTTGTGCCAGGCATTGTCTTTCTGTATTTCTTTTCCCAAAGCTTTTTATTTTGACCGAACTCATGCAAATGAAAAATAACTCCACTGTTCCCTCTACAAACCAGTCTCTTCATTCTGTTTCCTCTTGCCTTTTTGAAATTTAGGGGATGATTGAAACTGAAAATGTAGTTAAGCAATTAAAATTTCTAGCAACCTAGTTCTGCAAAGAGATTTAATCATGATTTCTTAGAGAATAAAATCTTTGCAAGAGGAGAATCAGTGCAATCCAAGGAGATTTCTGGTCTTTCAAGCAGCTGAATGCAGTAAGGCATACTCTGCTCATTGAGCCTTCTGTAAAGGTGTGTTTTGTCTTGCTGAAGACATGAAGTGGCAGATGTTGCTACACCTCTCCTATCCCTCCTCTCTTTAGGCAAAATGCAGTGCTATAGTTGTGTTTGAGCCCTGGTGAAAGACAAATTTAAGGCTGAAGGGTAGAAACAGAAGGGAAGGCCTCAAAATTGCTTTTATTTCCACATTTTTTTCAGTAGGTTTAGGTCAGCCAGATTCATTGTTTGAATCTAAATGTGCTGGATAGAAACCTAGCAAATTTCTCCTCTGTTTCAGGCTATTCAAATTTTGCCTAAGCAGAACAAATTCTAAACTCAAACATATCCGAATTCAAATACCCATTTTGAGTCTACAAATAACAAATCTCTTACTCTAGAAAGAGTCACTATAAACCAATATGTACAAAGTCCATTGCAAAGAGAGAGCTAAAATGTGATAGGAGAAGATTTATGGAGATAACTAGAAAAGGTTTAGAATATTCCTGACAAAGATCTGACGTTTCTTAGCTCTGGTCATGTTTACAGCTGATGGCTAGAGTCCAATATATTTGCACAAAGGAGATACCAAAGATGTGGTAAGTAGCTTATATGAGAGCTGTGGGTATAGTTTCCTAGCAGTAATCATGTTTTTAAGAAATACCCTAAAAACAGTTTAAGTTCAGGGGAAAATATGTTTGGCAGGAAAGATAGACATAAGTTGGAGTGYATATGTAATCAGCTGAGATTAGAAAAAGGTACAAAAACCATATGAGTTACAGATGCCAAAAAGTAAGATATCTAAGTGCACAACATTGCTTGTGTAATGTCTAAACCTACATGGTTTTAAACCTCATTTTCTTTTACAGGAGTACTCTGATTTTTTGCCCTAATTCAGTTATGATAGCTCCAGTAAATCTGACAGCATTTTAAACACAATATCTATATAAATGTTAATTCTTTCTAATCAGTTAGTCCAAGTTATGGGAGAATGACTTTTCTTAAGTATGAGGATAAATTAACAGAATTTGCTTTAAACTCTATTGCCTACTAAAATTAATCTAGATAACASAGAAATATAATGAGTGTATGAAATTCTGAAAATGGACTGGAAGTCTCACAGAAGAGTATACAGTAATGTGGATTTCACTTATTAGTATGATTGCTAAATACCATCAGACTCTCAGAATTAAGGAGACAGGGAGAACAGCATTCTAGAGAAATAAATGGGCTAAAAAGATAATAAATAAACTAGGAGGCTGTAGTTAGAAGAGTTTTTCTTGTGAAACATATCTGAACTGTTATATGTAAGAGTTACATGCACAAAATGATGAYATTTATCGTTGTAAATTGTGTTACAAAAATTCTTAAAATAGTAAAGATATTAGAATGAATTGTTCTGTGATTGAGTGTACTGAATTAAGATGAATTAGGTATTAATTTCCCTTGACAGTTTCTGTGTGGTAGTATTAGCTTTGACAGTAATCTGATGCTACCAGAGATACTATACGATCATGCCTTGAGTGCAGCCTCTGTCTATGAAAATACACAGACAGCCACTTTGTTTTAGAAGAACAAAGTATGCTCATAGATACACTCAGGATGCCCTGATGTCAATAAAGCCAAGGCCAAGCTATACATTACCRTAAAGGAGAACTAGCCAAAAGAGTCAAGAGAGCTACTCAAGAGAGCTGGGATATAAGTTATGGCACAAGTCATCTCACTGCAGAGCTGTGACCTATGTTTATTTAGATGAATAACACCTTGAGATCCACTGATTGCATTGACCAGTTTTCCACTGGCTCTCCTTAAACACAGACTAGGAGCATTGACAGCTACAGTTACGGGAGATGAATTTCTTCAGTCTTGTACACKACAGCAATATCCTGCAACAGTCTTCCTCCTTTCCAAAGCCAAATGACTGAGATCCTCTTGGAAACTGATAGTGTCCATCTGTATCTATCTCAAATACACATAGACAGTATATATGCAGATATAGCCTACCAGTTCTACAGACCTAGCCTTACTCAGCTTGAAATGATGTCAAAATAAGGGCTTCAAAAGGTCATAAGAGTATGGGAAGTCAAGACTCAGATCTGAGGACACTCAACATGGGTTATTATTTTGGACTGCCAAACTCCAGGTTCGAGATCTAGCACTGCTGAATTATGTAGAAATGTATTAAATGGAAAGGTATTATATAGAAAACTTCTCAAGACCTAAGTCAAGGAGATAAATCTGAAATCCAACCTAACCCAATTAGATTCCTGAGAAACCATGGCTATGTATCTGCTGAATATAGATATATAAATAATAAAACTCTTCCATTGTAGCTGAATTGAACATTAATGTATGTCTCTATTATTGAAGACAGCTTGAGATAAATGAAAAATTAAGACTTCACACATCTCTGAGGATGAATCCGGTTATCAGCTCTATTATGGTCTCAGCATGCCAATGGCATCAAGTATAGCAGAAGACACAATCAAGATTAGAGCTGTAGGAACAATCAAACACAATACTCTCTTCTGTCCAAGAACTGTCTCAAAAGTGGGATATCTGGCTTTGATTCTCTATTCCTTCAAAAAGAGTTTCAAGACCACATATTTTTCTTTCCAAGGATTCCCTTACTCTTAATTTCAATGATGATTTAAAATGTAGCTTTGCCTTCTCTCTTTCTGGTGTACGATTATAAACCAAGATTCTTGAAGCCAGAAGAAAATATTATGAAAAAAAGATGCGAATGTTTAAATGAAGAATAATTTTGAAACATCTTTTTCTTTCCTCAGGCCAGTGGAAAACTGTCATATATAAGATTAGCACAGAAGTCCACACTAGTATGATATGTTGGCCCATGTGAGCATATAGAAAGTTTACAGCAAGAGATTAATCATAATTCTAGGCATCTCAGATGGAGAAGATGAATCACTACAAGGCTGGCAGTGTAAGTTAATAACTTCATAAGGATAATTACAGCAGAATTATGACATTAATTTATGTCACAAAGTAATTTTGCAAACTCAGTATTTCAAAGAATGAAAACTACTGAGCAGATTCTTAAATTCAGTGATGAACTTCCCTGTCAAGGAGGAATATGAATGGATCAAATATTTATCCTGCAAGAGACAAATATAAACTGAGATAAAATTTGGCAGCTCCCATACTGAAAAGATGACTGTTTTCTTTAACACACAAATCAAGGCATATTATCTGGGAAGATTCCTTAAGATCCTTAATAAAATATTTTATGATCATTTAAGTTATAGTTTCTTCCAATATGTTTCCAGAAATCCCCTAAAGAGTCTGCTCAGCAAAGTATTCAAATATATACTTAAGCAAATGCATAATTCCATGCCATTATTCTCTAAATCCTACCTAATTTTGTGATACTTTGTTCTCATATCATCTCGTATGCTCTTACCTTGACTTAATTTTTTACTGGAACTTAGGAGTATGAGGTTATTTTATCTTTCTTTGTCYTCAAACATCCACATCTATTATTTTAGGTTTGCTTAGCTATTGACCCTGCTCATTTAAAAGTCAAGCTTTTTAAAGACTGAGAACAGTTTTTGAAGCACATAAGCACAATGAAGGACATTGAAGTTCATAATTTGCCTTCTTTAACTCTGCCAGTGAGCTCATGGATGGATATAAGAATTGCCAGAAAATATCCACCTTACTCTATTTTTTTCTCTCTCAAAAGGGACAGTTATAAGTGCTCTTTCCTAAAATATCTTACTAGCTTCTAGCAAACAACCTTAAAGGGTATTCCTGAGGCCAAAGTTGCATCATTTTTGAAACAATAACAAAAACAACAAAAAAAGTCCTTGTATCTGCTGATTCTTGTAAGAATCTATCTAATCTTTCTTTGAAATTTTCTATATTTACAGGTTCTTCATCATTTCRTGATAGTAAGGTCTACAAAGAACTTGTGAATTGAAAGAGAAACACAAGACTGCTGTGTAATGCAGGAAACCAGAAAATGAGACAGCTGCAGGCAAGGTGGTTCTGTGATTCCTTTTCTCCTCATTAAAATGGCTCTAGATGCTCTCATGACAATTAACAGAGATGAAAATGTACGGACAGAAAATGTCATGTTGTTGGCAAAGCAGTGATTAGTAGCAAAAAATCTTGAAAAAAAAAATCCATTAATAAGATCCGTACATACAGAGGAAAAAATATATAAATAGCAGCTAACAAAATTTAAGTATTTTGGATGTGTGTGTAGAGACAGACTGTAGAAAAGCAAACCGATTTACTAATAGCAGAGAAATATAGTGCATAACGAACAGCCGAAGGCAAGCATTAGTTTGGGTGCATTCACAACTAACAACTGTAATGCTTCAGTATGAAGCCTCCTGCCTGCACCTGTTCAGCATTTTGGTATTCTGAGACACAAGCGTAGTGAACCAAGATCTACAGGAATGATTCAAGAAATACTGCTGCAATTTTACAATATAATAAGCTTCTTATTTCTTACATAAGTACTGTGTTTTCAAGATCATCCTACAGCAGAAACACATCAAAAYAGTAGAAATCACCTCACAACTTTGTGCCTCTGTGCACTCAGAGTATACAACTCTGTGCCTACTGTGGCCCTTGCTCTACTATGGGTCAACTGGGACCATGGACMTTATTTTAGCAGTAGTAGATGTTCATCTGGATATGCCATGAATCTAGAAAATTGGCCATGTTCCTGATACACTTTCTTYCTGTTGTCAATATTTAACAATAGACAAAAACATCAATTGATGGGTTTTGCTGCATTATATAAGACAGGCACAGAGGCCACTGCAGTGTCACATAGTCTTCACCTGGGCAGGGAGTTGTCATTTGTCACACAACAGAGGTGGCATTCAACACAGCCTGCTTGTTGATTGCTCCCCCTGGGTAGGTCATACCTATCATTAGGAACTAAGTGCAGCTACACACTAGTGTGTACAAACAAAAACAAAACTCTGCTTCACAGTCCAATACCAGTCTCTCCTCTGTAGAAAGAAACACTGTAATAAGCCTGGATCATGTTTTACTTCAACACTGGAAGCAACAAGCCATACCAGGTCATTTTGACAAGCCAAAGTTCCCACGTATCTCAGTGGGGGTTCTGCTTAAAAACATAATAGTGTAATGTCAATACATGCTGCTGTCTCTCACACCTAAGTGTGAAATTGTAGATAATGTGGTACAAAAGCAGATAACAAGGAAAAGGAAAGATGCATAAATATTTTCATACACTGGGGAACAAGTAGATTTTCTTGGCTTATTTCAAAGCAAACTTAGAAATGCTATCTCATTGGTGTCCCAAAAGTGCCTTCAGACTTAGAGCAATACATTTCTGTATTTACCTGGAAGAAGGAAGTAAGCTTTGGATAGCGGTGATAAATACAAGAACAATAAATGCGCACACCAAGTTTGATTTGAATACCTCGTCCCGCATTTGAGAGTACTGCAATAAAAAAAAAAAAGAAAAGAAAAAGGAAATCAGCTTGGAACCCATACAATGGTTTCATAAAGACTGATGCATTTAGGAGTCTTTGGGGGAAATTAGCAGAAATAGATTAATAAATATGAGTTTTTTAATGAAAGACAACAAAATTAACAAATAAGCTGATAGAATACTTTATCCAAGTAAGCAAAACTATGTAATTTTCATCTGTAATACAATTTTGTTTTATTTACTTTCCTCTTTTTTTCCAAAGCATCACCATTAAAAAGAACTAGTAGGTGCTAGAGATGCAGACTGCTGAGCAGAGCATTAAATATTTAATAGTTTGACCATAGGAAGCATTTGTTTTCTCCCCTGAGGGCTAACACTAAAGCCAGCAGGGACTACCTGCATGCATGACATGTCAGAAAGGTCTTCTTGCTTGCCAGGCTATGGCCATTCTGATTTATTTTTACTTTTATTTTTCTAAAAAACATCCAGTTGGGGACATTTTTTTCAGCTGTTAAAAAAGCTGAAATGGGAGTTACCTGGGGAATGGAGTGACTTGGATATGTCCAATAAAAGTGGATCAGTTAAAGTGGAAACATTACCCAAATCCTCAGCTGGTATAAATCACTGCTGATTCACTCCAATTTCAGTTATTTACAGAAGATGGAAGTTTTCTGCCATAAATTTATTACTGAAAACCTCTTTTCCCAATGATGGCACTGAATTTTCTCTGCCTGATACAAAAAAAAAAAAGGCACAAGCCCTGCACCAGTCATTTTTCGTCTGCAGTCTCTTCTGCACCGTGTTTAATCTTTGGCAGTTTGGAGGGAGAAAAGAGTTAGATATAAAGAACAGCAAGGATATTAGAGTCAGATATCTAATATCACCATCTTTCTCAAGGAATTTGTAAATAAGAAAAACCAAAGTTGCAAATGTCTAGAATGAATTTAATTGAGAAAAATGGAAATTGGCTAAGAACCATATCAAGAACAGGTATTGAGAATGTTCTGCCCTGACCTCCTGCATCTTAGAGCTAAACTGCTTCAATAGGATGATCGTATGCAGACTTAAACTATAGTTACTTTATGCACCCTCAATAGGGGCTTCATCTTGGCTGTAAGCAGACTATAGCTCTTGAAATGAGAAAAGTGATTTTCTCTTCCCTGCTCCCATTTACTGTGAATAAAAGTGTTTCTTTYCTGGCCTTTTCTTGTTTTAGTCCATCCTCTGCCACTTTCAGCAGCACTATGACTTTGATGTGATTTTTGATGCTGCTCACAGGCAACTCCATTTAAATTGTTGTTGAGAGCATGGACGGACTGAACCCAATACCATGGGCAGGAGAATAGCACTGCATCARTCTGCTTAAGGAAAAAAAGAAAATGAATTAAACTACAGAAGGTTCTACTTGTTCATCAGCTTACTTACCAGGGGCAGACTCCTACCTTTCACACCAGGAGGGRAGTAGAGGTTTGAAGCAAGATGAGGTGAGTTCAATTTAGCTGGAGTTATCAACAGCAATGACATAATGGTTGTATATCTGAGAACTGCCTCGTTCAGATAAGGTCAGCTGCTTTCTGTAAACGTGAACTGCTCCTCCTCCTAAATATCTTTTTTTTTTTTTTTTTTTTTTTTTTAACTTTTCAAGAATCTAGTGATGTTTCATTTTTTTTTTCCCCAAAAAGTGTTTCATAGTTTAGGCAAGAAGAATTATTAAAGGCAGCTTTGTCTGCTTGTGTTACGTGGCTCTAGGTTTTGGTGCAAAGAGAACTAAAAGGAAAAAGAAAGGTATTTTTCTTAAAATATAACATTAAATCTCAACTACTGCTTAGGGAAATTGAAGTAAATTAATTGAGTGAAATACAAACATGGAATTACCTGCTGTTTGGAGTGTTATGTCAAAAGGATAAATGCCCTGGTCTAATCAGTAGCAATGTTGCAATGAGAAATGGTCATTAACATCTCTAAGGTAGTACCAGTACTGATGATAAATGTATCACTTCTTTAGCCATTTCCATGTTTAAAGTCCTTTCAGTCATTAAGAAACAGATTAAGCCTTGAGGCTCTTCCGCAAGTGTGGGAGGCACATAGCTACACTGAGCTAAGTGGAGCAGGAATAAGGATCATAGCATGACCTACTTTGCAGTCGAAGTAGTGATGTCCCACAGACCTACCTGAGCCGCTGTGACTTGATCACAGCCCATGGCAGAATGTCCACAGCAGCAGGGAGRGCAATGAAGGCTCACCCTGCTTCCCAAGAGAGTTGAGCCATTTCTCTTGGAATCCATGCTCCTGTGGTTTATCCATGCACAGCCAGCTAGCCTAGAGTTAGCTTGAGTCAAGAGAGCATAATCCAGCCCGTTCATGCTGATCATCCCTCATCTCCCATGACTCCTCAGAAGAGGAGCACTGGGCAACTGGGCATCCAGCASGCTTAAGTAGTGCTATGTAAAGTGAATCAGAAGAAGACACAGCATTCAGGTCCCTACTGTCTTTAATGGGTAGAGGCTATATTTCAAACATCTTCAGAATGTTCTGGGGCAGCTCTCCCTTATTTCCTGCCTAAGAATAATCATTCACTTAGACCACTATGAAGAAGGGAAGACCAGTTTAATTCCTGTGTTATATGTACACCTAGAGACAGTGACTGGACATCAGGGATGAAGGCTGTCAACTTTATCCTCACTGGTGTGCTTTGACTTAAGTTGGACCTGCTGGGTGGAAGAGGAATTGTCTTATGATTTTTTTTCTCCATAGCAATGGTGCTCACACACACACACACACAAAAAAAAAAAAAAAAAAAGCTGAAGAGCAGGGCTGGGCCTGCTGGGCTGGGCTCTGTATTAGGAATCCAAGGCAGGAATACAGATGAAGGAACTCTTGAGGAGAGGATAGCTCAGATGTCCAGACCCAGGTTCCCAGTGACAAAGATGATGATGAATGGACCCAGAATGGACCCAAAGCCTGGCAACCCAAGCTGCTAGGAATTTCTGTATTGAAGAAATTAGGTGAGGCCTATATGTGCAAGGATACAATAAGTAGAAAGGGGAAGATTTGATTCCTAGTTGTTTAATTTCAATCAGTTACATCCTTCAAAATTTCTGAAAAAGAGGAACTTAAAAGTTCCAGGTCTAGCTTTGGACTTMAGACAATCTTTAGTAAGAAACTGAAAACTCTTTTTGGTATTTGCAGTGGGTTCTCCTCACAGAAAAGACGCAACACTTCACCTCTAAGTCCAGTCAGATTAGGGATCCCAATAAATATAGAAAGGCTTAGAATATCTTTATAAAAATCTTTAGACTGGAAACTTTCCTTAATAAAAGCTCTTCCAGAATGCAAAATTCCTTGTTCTACTACCCTGCTTTATCCTCTGAGAAGGTTCTGATATCCCGATAGAGGTATCCTCTATCATGGTTCTGATACGACCAAGTCACTACTACTGAAGTGGTATCAGATTTTCTTTATATGCTATTATATGTACAGAAACTTCCTGGGCAATTTCACACTACTATGAGAAGTGTTTCCATCATGTCTCATTTGCTTTCTCCACCTACATCCTAATTGTGAAAAAAACCTTTAGCAAATTTGAGACTATTTTATAGATATCTTTCCCCATACTCATTTTTAACCTGTATCTCACTGGTTAACATTTGATATCTTTCTTGGAATCTAAATCAAACCAGGTAAGAATTTTGTACAAATTCTTAGAGAAATCATTGAGTTCTTACAAAATTTATGTGGAATTATACACGTTACCAAAAAGATGATAACATCTGTAATTGCTTATTGCTGACTCTACATATCCCAGGAAGGACATAAGGGCAATGAGTTAAAGGAGGAGTAAGAAGTTATACTAGTGTCTTAAACTGTTATAAAGCAAGAAATACACTAAATTGCCTAATAGTTATTGGCATCCTGATTTTTTTTTAATATTTTATAGTCCTAAAAAAAGCAATTCAGCAAATTTACTGTTAGTGTAGTTTTGCAATTGTTCTTTAATGAAAAGAAACTTTACCATTTATGGAATCAACAGAAGTCTAGCATGACGCTTTACATCCCTTCAAGCCATTAAAGAAGATGTACAACCATAGTGCACAATAGCCCTTTTATTTATGCAGGAGGAAGAAATACAGCRTATTGTTTATATGATTACTTTTCTGTGGCTACAGGTATATACTGCTAACGCAGTTCTGATTGAACTAGTTTAACAGCAAGATACTCTTTGGTAGGAAGCTTGGCTATGAGCTCTGTCTGTTCCATTTATGAAACAAATGTAAGTTGAGGGAGAAAAGTATTTACAGGTAAGAGAAAAAATCATCAAGCAGAGGCCAGTGCTGCCTAAAAGCATGATGACTAAATGTGACCACATCTGATTTTACATTACAGAACTTATTTTACTTCAGAGTTACCTCTGACTTGCAGTAGCCACTGTGCTGAACTGCAGATGACAGGCAGCAAATGAAAACGTGGCAAAAAAGCAGTGTGAGTTGGGAGGCCAATAGATGTGTGCTGTCTGTTTGCTCAGCAGCACTGCAGGGAGCAGCTCAGGATGCTGATGTAGAAGGTCATGGTAAGCAGTTGCAAAATGTTAATGACTGTAAGAAAGCATAATTTCAGACTGAAAGGTTAGAGTTGGAGAGGGCAAAGGAAAAGGCTTCTGAAATAGCTTTATGAAACTCCAGTTTAAATCTGAGTTTGTTTTGTTTTCTTTTCTAAATGGGCAGGAGGAAGGGAGAAAATGATAGTAACATACGATCACATAGAATAAATAATTATCTGCTATAAAAAAACCCCACAATTCTCCCATTATTTTTTCATGATTGCCTTTAGACTGTGATTTAACACTAAGGCTACCAGGTCAAACCAGGCACCGACAAACAAGAAGAGAAGGGAGGGATGTATCCCACATTTTCCCATGAGATATTATCCCTACCTATAAACCAGAGCACACAGTGATTTGAATCATTTGCCCTTAACCATTCCTAGGCATCTAGGGGCATTCTCTGTCCTTTGCTGAGCACACCTGGGGTGGCTTTGGCACTCTGAACACAAACAAGAAGGCTGCTGGAGGCAGATACCCAAAGGGCAATATGCCAATGGAGCAGGGCAAATAAAACAGGGTTTTCTACTTTTAATTCTGCACAATACTTAAATCTATACCAGTTTAGAAGGCAAGAAAAAATTGAATCTGCTTTATTGAACGATTTTCGTGTTTGTGCTGCCTGTGCTTGCCAACTGAGGTAAGAACCTAAGGAAATATGAAGCAAATGTAGCACYTTTGAAGTATTACAACATACCTTGGCATTGTAAATACCATAATCAGAAGAAGATGCATCATAAATGGCAAAATGTTGACTTTTTGAAAGACTTTTTGACCTTCAGATGTAATTCAAAACTTCATTAATATTTCAGATCTGACCTATGTAATGTGACTGATTAAATTTTGGGCTTTTTTTTTCCTTTTGCATTTTATTTTAATGAGCTCCAACCCTTTCTGCCTAGATTTTACTTGTGGTTGTAAAATCTGAATGGATAATAAAGTATATATTCTGGACAATCCTCATCACCCCAGGCCCATGTTCAGGCCTTTTTTATATTAGACAGTAACTTAAGACTGGGATCATTTTTCAGTAGTTTGCTCACTCAGTAAATTGTTTAAAAGCAAAGTAAGTTTTATAACCCCCATACTCACCATTCCCCACTTTCTAAGTTGCTTACATTTTAGTCTAGAACTTTTTGCTTCAGAACTTGAGTCTTGAAAAAATTCATGATAGTCATGACTTGGACCTTTCAGTATTTTTTTTTTCAAGAATATCTTTCTTTAGCTGCAGGTTAACACTGGGTTTCTAACAGTTTGGCGTACTGAATGAGATATTATCTTCATATCTCCTGTTGCAGCAGGAATGTCTCATTCAGCTTTAGAAATTCTAACGTATTAAAATTAAGTTCTAATTTAATATCGTATTTTTTCTTAGGGGGAAAATTGCTTTTCTCCCTCTCTTCTAAAGGTTACTTTTCTTTTTCTTCTGTAGGACTACTAGTAAAATAAAAGGATTATTTCAAGCATAATTTTTCCTTTCTACTGGGCTTCACGAAACTGTCTCAATTGATACCACCCAAGAACTGGTTTCCCATAACTCAAGTATTTATTCAGAGGAGATTGGAGTGACGATGGAGAAGTGGGCCCCATGGCTGTAGTCTCTGACGTTTTTCTTTATTTTTCATCTAAGTGCACACCTCAGCACAAAACTGCTATTACTGCATTTTAATAAGCATTGAAATAATTTGAAATCTGTGCAGAAATCTGTGCTCTAGTGTGGTTGTTTTTCAAGGGAAACTTTCCTTTTCAACTTAACACTTAAATCTGAAGATAGACTCGGACGGGAATTAGTGATATCATGCTGCTGTTGAGAAACAGCAGATATAAACAATAGATATAAAGATATCTATATCTTTATAGATAGAAACAGATATAAACAAAAGATATAAACAATATTTACCTCTTAGAAGCAGATGTTAAAAAGGATATCCAAAACAAAGAGTTGACAGATTAATTTTGACTAGAAATAAAAATAGTAGGTGACTAGAGGACATCAGATGGATCTACTGCTAAATGAAAATAACATATCTATATAAATATATATATATTGATTAGACATGTCAGTTTATTAATATGCTTACTCACTCTTTGTGTTAAAGCAACCTGTCATTTGAAGAAAAACCTCCCTATACCAGAAAGCAAATGAAAACTGGCAAATGATTTTTGTTGTTTTCAGAAGCAGAGTTTGCTCAGTGTAGGGGTTTTCCAACAGTGCAATTTAATCACTGAAATAGTATAACATCTACATCACAAAGCTATCTGTTAATGACCTCCAGCTCAATCACTTATGAAACTTCTGAAAACTTTGGAAACAAAATAAAAAAGAAGAACAAAACAAAACCAGAAAAAAAAGACAATGCAAAGCTAGAACCTCGAGCTTCTCTATTTCATTGGACATTTATTACAATTTGAGTTGCAAATAATGCAGCTATCAAGACCCAGCTACCTTATGCTCCAGGCTGGAGTCTTTAAACATCAGTGAAAAAGGCTTGATATGCTCTCTTCTCAATTTATCTCCACTCCGTAAGTCGATGGTGTGCTCTATTCGCTTGTTAATTTCCTCAGGCCCAGACTGGACATGCAAAGCTTGTGCAAGATGGTTTGGAAGCAGATTTATTGAATTTCTTGTTAGGGCAGCCAGAGTCTAGGGGAAAGCACATGCAAACAGAATAAACCTGCTGGTCCCCTTAGGTTAAAAATGCAATGTTTTAGTTCATGTCGCATTGCAAACCATTACAGCATTCATGCAATTCATCCAATGAAATCTACAGTCGTGTAAAATAATGTCTGTTCCACTAAACACATACAGTACATAAAGTGGGGTATTTTAATGTCCTGTTTTTTTACGGACGAGGAGGTTTGCTGATGCACTGAAAGCTAGGAATACTTTTCCCCTTCCAGATTATTCTGATTAATTATTAAAACATGCATGAGGGGAGTACACACTAAAATCACAGCAGGGTATCTAAGTCTATGGTGTGTTTTAACAACTAAGAATGAAAGCTACAGAAACAGAAGTCGCAAGCAAAACAGAAGAAAAGATGTTTTCCTTGACACTAAAGTTCCTGGATGTGCATAGTTAAGGAACAGATCATTTCAGCAGGAGTGAAGAAGATGTCATTTCTGATTATTTCAGTGTGAGTTTTCAGATAATACACTCTTCTTCACTACTGATATGTTTCAGTGAGTCTAGATTACAGTTAGACATTGTAATTTAACTGTAATTCATATTATTTTTAAATGTCACCCCCATTACATTATTCCTTTGATTCTTTCATTGATTACTCAAAAAAAAAAAAAAAAAAAAAAAAAAACCCAAAACCAAAACAAAACAAAACAGAAAAGGGTTCTTGAACGTTCTTGCATTCTTGCACAGTTTTGCAAAGGAAAGCTAGTGGAAATAAATAAAGGATGCTTCATCTTCAGGAAGGAAGCAGAGATTGTTTTCATAAAAAGAATAGCTCAATCATGTTTCATGGTACTGTTTCATGATACAAACCACAGTCAAGCAATTAGCTGAATGGGAAAATAAACTAGGATATTCCCAAGAGTTAAGAAATGTTAATGAATGAAAAGAATATAAACCTTCATACATCACAGCAGAATACACTTTAAAATTTATTATGGACAAATGCACGCTTTTGAATTGGTAAAATTATCCTGTAGCTCCTTGCTGGAAAGATCTTCTACTATGTTTGGCCATTTCTGGGAATAGGAGACTGGAATAAAATCCTGGTTTTCCCTGTAAAGCTAGTTCTTATGGATCATGGGATTACATGCAGTCAATGAGAGACAGACGTTTCCCATGTTAGTATTCACAGTACAGTCAGCAAGTACCTTCTAACAAATCTTGGAGTGCACATTAAAGCACAGGAGTGTTTGGGTATACGCTGTCAAACATCCATCAATAACTTTAACATGATTAAAGTCCCAGGACTCCATTAACACAAAGAAGGTGATTCTTTTTTTCTCATATGTTATATTTGGAAGGGTAAAATAAGAACCAAATATGTAGACAGAACAAGGATATCAGGAATGAAATATCCTCCTGTTGGAGGAAAATTCAATCTACTCATAAGCTTCAGTAGGAAAAGATCTTCACACATTTGGCAAATGGCTCTACTCAGGTCACCCCATCTTCCTTCCAAAAAACATGTATTAACAATGTTTGGAAAGAGAACAATTAAAGTAATCTTTCCCATAAAAAAAATTCAGATACCCTTGAATCTATATTTTAGCCTTGAAGTTAAAATGGAAATTCTAAGGTAAAAGCAAGACCCAAAGAAACAATCCACTGAGCCAAATAGAAAAATACTGTGGTACTACTGACTAAAGCACTATTGACACTTCTCTTTTAAACTGACCTGTACAGAAAAGCTGTTATCAGTATGTGAGGCTGAAAGCTCACAAAAAGGTCTCAAATTACTAGATCACTTCAGATGCTGATATGTGCATTAATTCCTCAGAATAAATTCATACTACTATATCTCAACTGGTACTTAAAGTCTTAGTTAGACATTGTTTTTCACATGAGAGGAATGATCTCAATTAATCCTAATAAGTGATTTATTTTGTTCAAATAATTTTTGCTGAATGTATGAACTGGTTTACATTTGATGGTGAATGAACATGCCATAATATCACTTCTGTGGCAATGGTGCCACTGGTATTGGTACAAAAATGGACTCTGAAGATGCATTTTTGTTTGAGAAAAGCAAGAGGAAATTCATATTTTAGTTTGATGGAGTCTCTCCCTCACACCCATACATACACTTAAATACACTTAAGACAACTTCTTTCCTGTAATCAATAGTAAGGGTAAAAAAAGAATGTCATGCATGTTATTGGCCCAAGAATATGTTACAATCAAATGCTTCTCTATCTCATCCTTCATTCTGCACCTTTAAAGACTATGTTATGTCTGCATAAATACAGATTGTCTTTTTTACTTCTACATTTTTGTGAGCAGCTGTATGGAAGATATTATTGTGTCTCTTGTAAAGAACCAAATTCTGCCCTTCTTATTAGTTTTCCTATGTACTTGAAACTCTAAGGGAAGGCTGTGGAACATGCATAGGAAGGGCAGAACTGGATTTGGATGGCTTTGGTCATAGCACTTGAAGGAAAAGTATTATGTACACAACCCTTTTACAGARCTACAGATGCCAGTGTTAGTATTTTTTTTAGTTAAACTTTATTTTCCTACTTTGGGTATCCTGACTAACTCCTGGATTTTTTAATAATAATTATTCTGTGAAATTGAATTGTAAAAATTTTCTCAGATGTATTATTCTGCCACACCATTCACATAGTCCAAAAGTTTTTGCAATGAATGGAACGCTCTCTATGCCCTCTATTTCCCTCAGTCTGTTATACATTCATACTAACTAACTTCTTTTTTGGAAACAGTATCCATGTTGTGATTTCTGCTTTTATTCRGATTGATTATTGTGTTTTCACAGACCACCTGTCTGAGCCTTATAACATTGCATTATGACTGTTCAAGGCACTGCTGGCTTGAAAAAYATGGCTATAGTCTTTTCCTGATGTGGATAATTACTGTATATTAAATGGGAACACATACAAGGTTCTGCTAGGAATAAGCCCTGCTGAACTTGAATCTGAGTATAAAAGACAATATGAATAAAGAATATAAATAACAAAGAACTACTTTAGAAATATTTTGCAGAAATATTAAATCATATTATGGATTTTAGTTTTTACATCCTTTCTCCCCATAAAACATTCATTTAACAAATCCGATCATCCTGGCTTTAAAAAAGTGACAAAATTACAATCATTACTATTTAGAAGCTCTAAGAAGGCTTTTAAATATTTTTTTTCATGCTGTCCACATGAGGTCTTAGAGCGACATACAAGGCTCACATGTTTTAACAGATAAGATATGGGCGGGATTTGGTTTAAGAGGATGTCACCTAAGCTCAGCTGTGTACATACTTGGTATTTCAGCTTCTGTTACTGACAAAGGATGCTGAATACTTTCAGTTATGCAATCATGTTCACCTGTTAACAACTGAGATGCCCTAGGTCATCCAAGCAATGATTTGGAGCTAGGAGATGTGACGTAGGAGACCTATGGGAGGTCCATGTGCTTCTCACAGGTGGGTGGGGACTAGCCAGAGTATGCTAGAGTATCTCAGACTGTCAAGATAATCACATTTAACAAGCTGAAACAGATTGGTAATCAACACAGCTGGTGCAGCATAGTGTACTCAGATAATTCACTGTCTAGAGGGATTCACTTGTCTCAGCACAAGTGATTAATGCTGTTAGAGACATCATAGGATCTCCTGCTTGCCTTTCAGATAGCAGACCAGGTGAACACGATTCTTCTATAGGTCTCTTCTTATATTAGGGACATATATATGACTCAGGAACCCCAGAGCACCTCAAATAGCAGTAGAATCTCATGKATAGAAACTGAATTGAGTGGGATACTAGACACATAGCACAATCTCTGTAYACACAAATGCTGGTGTCTCAGGTTTGAACTGAATTCCACCTCTGCATTTATATTCATCTGTCTTCCTAGGAAACTTTTAGTAACTTTTTTGATAACTGATAATACTCACTGCAGCCAGCATTAAGATATGCTCTTAATCCTTTTTTCCTTTTTTTCTTTTGTTTAGTTTGCTTGATAACAATCATACCAGCTGCCTTCAGCACCAGTGGCTTCTGCATTCACATATTCTACATTCAACTACTACTTTAGTAAGACCCAGAGAAGAAATCCAACTTCATCACCTCTCATAGCTTCTGTTTAAAATAACTTCTGCTTAACTTCCTTTGTTTTAGAAATGAACCCTAGAAATCTGTTTCAACAACAGTAAACTCTATCCATATTAGTCACAGTCTGAAKTCTAGCACAGACATTTACAGCCCTGACTTACCTCACAAACAAAGCTCAGGCATATAGTRCTTGCTGCGCTTTAAACACATTCCGATTTTTTTTTAATGCCCGTAACTGTATGTATAAAGAATGGGTTTTCTGTTTCTCAGTCACATCAACATGCCTAAAATATGTTGACTTAGGACATCCATAGGAAATGAAATTACAATAGAGAACATGGACTGTTATGAATTTGAGTTTGAGCAAGGGATTCTGCCATTTCATATTCTTAGCAGTATTGTTATAGCCAAAAACATGCCACAGGTGAGCTGAGTTACTAAAATTTTGTGCAATTTATACAGAGTAATGAAATCACATAAGTCCTATTAGCAAATATTCAAGCAGATGGRGTGATTTGTTGCTGAGTTGCTGCTACTTGGATTCTCAACATCTGCTGCTGCCAGCGACTTTTAGACTGCATAATAAATGTTATTAAATGCTTATTCTGTCCAAGACTGACACACTTCCAGAAAAAAATAAAAAGCCATTATATTCTAGTACAATTTAAATCTATCATCTKAGTTTTGAATTGAAATCCATTATTTATGAGCAATAATGCATATTTTCTCAATTTTGAAGTTAAAAATTACATAGCAGTTGAATCAGACATAGAATAACAGATTGTTTAAACCTTCTCTCCTTCAAAAGACTTACTGAAAAGTGATTTGTAATATTAAATTGTAGATATTTACAGCAATAGATTAAAAAAAATTTTTCAATTAAAAAAAATCTATGCTAAATATCGATTTATTTTGTAGCCACAAGACAAAAGTCTGTTTGAAGATAATTGTTTGTTTACTGATATGTCAATAATTTCATAAACTTTTTTTCCTGTTAGATGGGAGTTGGTATAAAATTGCTCCTTCCTTCTTCATTACYGATATCAAGATCAATTTTAGCTGAGAATGAAAAGGTAGCCTGCCTAATTTGTGTGATTTTTTTTTTTGGACTGGAGAATTTGGAATGTCTTAAAGGGAAAGAAGAAGAAAGAGAGTTTAGAAGACAGATTGTCAGCAGCATGTATTCGTACCTCTATTCTCAATGAAAAAAGAAGACAGGGACACATTGATAAATTACAGTGAATACTGAAATGCAGCTTATATACATGTACATGGATGTACACATATATAAAAAACAGGATTTTATATAACAGCAGACTTTATATAACTATGTCATGCTTCAGTTCACTTAGGAGAGATGAAGACACCATCAGAGACTGATTGATTGTGAGGGTTTATCACTTGAGAGCAGAYTGTAAGAAGCAAAAATCAATTGACAAAGCAAGACCTCCATGCAACAATGCTTGAAGTCACAGAGACATTGCAAACAAGTAGGACTAAAGACGTGCAGCAAAAGAAAGGATATATCATGTCATTACCGATCCCTCTCAGAAAAATGGAAGGCAACTCCTGTTGACCTTGTTTCATAATGACTCATCAATCTTTCAAATGCAATGAAAAGAATGGTGTCTGAGGGCATTTTAACGTTTCCATTTTTAATTCCTCCAAGCAAGAAGGCTTCACAAGTGATTTTTATGATGGTAAGAGGACTGCTTTTCCTGAGATGTTGGCAGTTAGTCATGCAGTGCTTTTGGAAAAAGAAGTCTGACCAGGAGCAGCTGCTCTTTTCTCCCATTTCTGTTAAATTACACATGACTCTAACTTGTCTGGTACTTAATTATTTCTTAGATGTTCCTTTTTTATATTTTTACTACAAGAAATAAAAAGTAAAGAATGGACAAACTCTTATAGTAAAACCCTTTTTTTTTTAGCTAACCATTTTTTGTATATTTCCTATATATCCGTAACGTATGCCATGCTGATTCCCTTGGCAGAATGTCCCTTCACTTGTCTCTTTACTTTGATTGCAATTTGATGAAGCTATGCAAGTTACGTACTGTGACCAGAATATCCCAACTAGTTTGGTCACATTTACTTCTCATTTAAATTTCTTCTTTAATAATTGGTTCAAATAAAGCTCTATATTATTTGGTTCCAATTGGATTAGAAAAAAAAAATCCCGAAGCCCCTGGCATTTCCCCAGTTTGGATACATGAGTTAATTCTRTCCTGAAGCAATTTGTTTAATTATATTAGGATACAGTATGTGTTGAAGAAAAGGTTACAGATGAATTTGCCTCCACTGAGGCTGTCATTATTGAAATGCACTCAGGCATGCTTTTGTACTTGGAGACGTTAAAGGAAGTTTGACTTACATTCTGTTTTCCCACTATGTTATCAAATGGAAGTTCAGGGCTCCAGGAACCTTCRGTAAATGTCGCCCCACTGTTTCTCCTGTCGGAGGAGCTGACAGCCTCTTTCACAATGTCTTCAGGCAAAGTCAACAGACTCTCCTCAGGTTGTTTGATTAAATAAGTCTCAATATTATGCTTCCTCAGGAATTCATTGCGCTCTTTGCCATGCCCTTCTTCAACTTTATAATCCCCATTCAGGCAGTCGAGAGTGGCTTTGGAGATGTGTATTCTCCTGCATAGGTAAAATAAATAGCAGCAAATACTGATTGTGCTCTAGTACATATAGGCCAGAAGGAGAGTTATGGACTCAGCATCATTCTTAATATGATAGATAAAAAGAGGTATTTCTGCTGTCTGTGATGATTTATATAATGAAATAGTGTATTCAGCATAAAACCATTAATGATTTTTGATTCCCAAGTTCTTTAGAAACATAAACTTCATTTGGGGCAAATATTGTCCAGACATGTTCAGATCTGAAAGCCTCTAAAAATGCACAGTGTTCATGGAAAAACACTTTGATATTCACTCCTGATACCTTTGCTCACAGTAACAGTTCTAATGAGAGACCTTCCTAAGTAAAATACTACTCAGAGTGAATCAAAATTGCCATGTCAGATATGGTTGAAGGAATGTATGTTATGTATTAGAGCAGTTTGTGTGAGAACTCTTTAATCTCTCTTTAATCTCCTACAGTTGCCTGAGCTACCTTAGACATTTTAGTAGTCTGACTGTACCTGAATTAAGGAATAGTTATATGAAATGTTCCAGAGTCAGAGAGGTGCAGTGGTAATGTCTGGTAAGGGCAACTGATGTGTTCAGAAAGCTTTTAAAACATGCAGAAGGACCTAGGAGAAGACATGAAATCTCATATGAAAGCATGATAGGGCTGTTGATATATTCCTACCAAAGCTGGGTCTTTTGTTATTTGGGCTTTCTCATCCATTATTATGACTAGTATGAAGCACAGAAAGAGGTTCAAAATAAAGAATAGGCCTTGCTTGTTACTGATTTCAAGAAATCCTTCATTGGCTGTATTTAAGGTAAATTTCAGACATCTTTGAAACATATCCACATAATTAGCAGAGAAAGTAGTAAGCATCAAAAATACAATCAGAGGAGATGGTCATTAAACATTTAGCTAAGTCAAACAACTAAATATGCTTTATGATATTTTAAATTTAGTTCATTTTTCAAAGGTTGAAGTCCAGGCAATTTTTCAAAGTCAGGCTTACAATCAAATACCTAATACTCAGAGAGAGCTAAAATTTATAATCATTGCCCAATGACATGCAAAGAGGCGTTTTTCTCAGGTTCAMCTGGGGACTTTTGTCTGGAACTTAAGAATGCTTTGCAAAGTTATGTTTCACCAGATGCTGGTGAAATGTTCCTTTGTGAGGTACATGCCTTGCCGGAACTATCTTGTATACATTGCTGGTTGTCTTTAAGCTTTGTGAGATAGATGTCCAGAAGAACTTGGCACAAATTGTATCTATGAGGAGTATTCAATATCAGTATATAATTAAAAGATCAAAATTTTTTTTCTTAACCATTTCTTAATCAGTTTCAGCTTCTCACTGAAGCTAATACAGGTTCATTACAACTCAATTTATCTCAAGACATGTTCTTACAAGGTTCATAGAGATTAATACTCTTTTGTTGCCAAATGTCAGAAAAATTGTTTCTCAAATAGAAGGAACTTTTGGCCTGGACTTTAAAAACAGACTGTATCTCAGGAAGACAACGTATTTCCTAGGTTAGAATTCTAAATAGGTTAAATTAAATAAAGTACTAATTTAAAATAAATAAATAAATAAATAAAGGAAAGGAAGAAAGAGAAAGAAAATGATACATTAGTTGCCACGGTGACTATCTCTGTGCTGAGTTTCAACCTAATATAATTTCAGAAGATTGCATTATAAAGCTGTGAAATATGGATTTCATAATGGAAATGATAACAGCATGAAGTTGGCTATTGATGTATTACCTTTAAATGGACCAAATATTAATAAATAATTGATAGATTAAAAATGTTGCCTGCTTTTGCCTTTACATAGCTTACTTACAAAGAAGTATAATGGAAAGGCCACTTTCCAATTTAATGTAAACATAGTAAACCATGAACCTGAGCACTGAAGCCAGTAAGTCTATCTTTATGCTGAAAACATGTCAAGTCAGAATCAGGTCCAAAGCTTTAGTCAATCTTTGTCTATGATACATCTGGAAAATTAATTATTGGCTAGGTTTTATGCCAATTCAATAAATTAAAACCTAGATGCACTAGAAAAAGATTAATAGAAATTTGGAGCCTGGCATAAGCATTTCTCCAAAATAACATTATAAGATCTTATATGGTTTCCTTATCAGGTATTCCAGACACATTTGTTTCTCTCAGAATTGCAGATTCTTTTTTTCCCCAACATAACAGATTCTTTCTGGCCATAATCAGCGGATTTGCTCAAGGGCATCTGGTCCCTGGCCAATACTTGCTTTGGTGCCTACAAGATCTTGGTGGCAGATGCAAACCTATGGAGAGGAGTTTGGAATCCCTCTCCTCTGGTGCAGATATTGCCCTTCTGCAGCCAGATTTGGCGGAGGGATTATCACAAGGGTTGTTTCACTCCACTATGTATTCAAGAAAGGTCTATGACCCATTTCTGTTCATTTTCCTTCTTTATATGGGAGTAGGACCATTTGTGACCTGGGGGCAGCTTTAGTGGAGAGGCAGGGAAGAGTAGAGTAGACTTGGAAATGTGAATGATATCAGCACCCTGGCAGGCAGCAGGATTTAAATGTTGGGGATGGGGACAAGGCAGGAAAGGCTATAGTGACCTTAGCAGCTCTACTAAATCTCCTCTGTACCCCAGGAAAGTCTGACGTAAATCACTGTTTTGAAGGCCACAGGGAATTGCTGTCACATACAGACTTTACTCTGTTAGCAAACAGATATACAGGAGTGGAAATCACTTTGCTCCAGTAGACTGCAGCTTAGCCAGGCTTTTTATTGACCACAGCAAGGTTGTGTGTACTCAGGATTATTCATTAATAGCTATATTAGTTGTATGCATTAACAATAATAAATTATACTTTATGCAGGAGTAAATGTTGAAACTTAGTTAATCATTTTGTTTGTGTTAAAAAAGATATATATGGCCTCTCATAGCTGTGTAAAAAAATATATATTAGTCTAAAGCTGAATTATGGGCAATGGTGCAAAGGTTTGCTGTTTACATATATAAAGCAAATATCTTTATAATGTTCTGGGAACAACGTCCACTTTGACAGATTCAGATGAGCACGTGGGAATCATAGCACATGGCTCAGATCTGATGACTTAAAACATCCCTCACTACCCAAGACAACATCATTTAGACTTTTTTTCTCTATAAAGCTGTTTGTGGATATTGCTTCTACTTTCTATGGCCAAAAGCTGCATTGTTATGTGGAATCCTTTTCCATACAGATCAGTGGAAGATGGGATTAATAGTGAACAAAGCATTCCTGCAATCCTCACTGAAGCTTCAACTTTAGGGGCTGTGACTTCCAAATCAGAATGAGAAAGGAGTCGTTACAGGTAGGAATAGCATTTTATCCTCCAAGTAAATCTGTCACCTCAGACAAAGAAGAACTAGATATTTGGATGGGAGTATCTTTCTCTGGAGGTCTTTAAAACATCCCTGGATTTGACCTTGTGCCACATGATCTAGGTGGCCCTGTTTCAGCAGGGCAGTTGGACTAGATGATCCCTACAGGTCCCTTCCAACCTCAGCCATTCTGTGGATCTGTGATATTTCCCCACACAGATGCACTAACATAAATCACTCAAAATGTCTATGGAAGCATTAAATTATTTAAAACAATGCCTGAAAAGGTTGGTCTTCAAAATTCCTTGTTATTAGTGTAACACTATATGAAAAATAACTGTCCCCACATTAATTATTATGGATTATGGATTAAATTGTACTCTCAAACCTCACAGCAGCATTTGAATGCAGAAGAACAGATAATGAAGCAAGGGGAGGAGGAATGGACAAGACCTAAATATGAAATTTGGATCACCTTAGCATATCATATGGGCCCAATGCAGCCACTGACCATTTTCAGGAGAGTAGTGTCAAGATCTGAACAGCTATCAAAGGAAAGGAAACTTTATTGTCCTTCCCAAAAGCTCTGTGAGATGGCCTTGTCCACTTTTTATGACTATGTCCTCTCAAATACTTGCCAGTTGCATTAGAGAGAGAAAAAATAGCTGCTTAAACAATTAGAGAGTTCGTAAAGAGAGTTAATCTGTTGGCAAGGTTAATTGTGTTGTGTGTTGACAATATTTCTGAGTGTGGGAAATATGTATTGCCTTACCCAGGAATTCCACCTGACTCCAGTTTGTTTGCGATATCCACGTCCCATGACCAGACATCAAACTGCCACTTTCGCAGGCCCAGCACCCCACACAGAACTGATCCTGAATGTATCCCTATTCGCATGTCAATGTCATGCTTTGTTCTTGACCTGACGTATCTGTTAAAAAAAAAAAATCAGACKCATTCATATCTTCAGAAGAAAAGATAGGAAGTAAAATTCAATGCCAATTTGATATGAAGGATCAGTTATGCTGTAAAATAAAAAGATAATTTTCTAGGTAGGAAAGTACAGGTAGTAATAAAAGGACTCTAAAAGCTGGATTATCATTAAGTGCTTAATTGCACTCATGGTTCGGTGGCACACATATTATTCCAGTCAAACATAAATAGAAAAGTCGGAAGAGAAATAGACACACAAATTAAGGAATTGTTGGATAATGTGGTTCCTTTGAATTATAAAAGAACATTCAACAAAATGATAGAAGTGATTGTCATCAAACCTGCATATTTTAAGTTTGTATTAGATTTTTGAATAACCTACCGTATTTCAAAAATCTTAAGTTATTAACTGAAATCTTACAGAATTAGTCTTTGCAAAAAGCTTGTTTTTAGTAGATTGGAACAGAATGCTCTTTGATCCTTTATGACCAAAGCAGTATACTTCTCAAATAAAGTACTTTCAGTCTGTATCATGGTAAAGGCCACTACACAGCCCCATAGTAAACACACAGAGACATATTTGCTAACAGTTCCAGAGAAGACTTCGTTCTAACACTATTATTTTCAATTACTATGTCTATTGATTATAAAGGGAACTGTGCTATGTAAAAATAGTATCTTCCTTTCCTTGCATAAAACAACATATGCCACGCACAGCCACAGGCAGATTAGTAGCATCTTAGACCCACAACTGCTTCTTTCTGGTCACTGGCATATCATTGTGGGAAGCTCACAGCTAAGTTATTTGACCTATACCCACTATATATCCACTGGAATGATGAAGARAGCATGTTTCCAGCCCTGTCTGTCTGACAACAATTTGCAGTAAAAATATTATTACAGTTAATGTTCATTAATATTTGAATAGCATGCTCAGGCCAAGAAAAACACCTTGTTATTGCTGGTCTGCAAACAAGACTCCTAGGCACCAACTCTACTGTCACTGAAGTCAATAGCAACACAGCAAGATCACACAGCAGAGCAGACAAAGAATAAACAATCATTTTTCACAGTTCCAAAGCTAACTACTATTGCCTCAGATGCCTTAGTCCTGACCTTGACAGATCCTCTCTAGAGGAGAAAAGGGTAAATTGTTTACTCCATTCACTACTTGCCCTTTCATTGTTGCAAGAGAAGCATCAAATCAGCATATGACAAAAGAGGAAATGAGAGTTTTGAAACAGGGACAAGTCAGTGATATAACAATGTGAGGAACTGAGGACAAGCAATTCATCTTTATTGCTATTTCCTGCATAATATAAAACCTTGGAGGAAAACAAACATATGAAATGTCCCAATGCAGTTTTTTGCCTACTATGGGAGATTTGTTCATTATATCAGGAAGCTAACATATTTCAGGTATCTAAAAGAAAGAGATTTACACAAAGTTCATCATATGCTAATAAAACAGAATAATTTGGGAATTTATCTGTGTTCTGCTATTATGAGTTTATAGCTTTCATCTACAGATGTCTTTATTGTTTTGCAATCAAGAGCACTTGAAATATCAAAATTAAACACATCATCACCTAGCTCTGCAAGACAAGACTCAAAAACAAACTCTCCACACTGAAAAAAATGCCTTAAATATTATGAGAACAATTAAGAGCAGTGATAACACTGCTATTCATAACAGCATAACATGTGAAGAAATTTTGTAGATAGGCTACAGAAATAACTAAACTAACACCCTTAATGTCAAAAATATTGTCATACAATTCCCCACATAAGCATTTCCGCAGTCTACATTTTTTTTATGTTCAGACTGAGACAATTATTTCTGTCATTATGTCTGTTTTCTGTGTCTTGAAATAAAAAAATAATTGGATCCAGAGGAGTAAAAAGCTTTTCATTGAAAAGTGCACAGAGTAATAGGGCCTCAATTTGAATAAAATGGTATAATAAAGTCTATCTATACATATATATGCATTACAGCTTCATCTGTACGCAATGCATGGGAACTAAAGTGCACAAGACTCGTTGAGTAGACTACGTACTTGATGGTACAAGTATGTATGGTATGTATGGTGGTACTGAGCAATATTTTGCTCTGTTTCCACAGGGCTTGCTAAGGGTTCCTGCATTTGGTGTTTTCCTGTGTCACTGTGTCACAAAAAAGTCATGATAACCTGTAAAGGCTGCTGTGGTCTCAACCAATCATAAAGGATTTTCTGTCTTTTCCAAAATATCACATAAGAGAGCTGTTTTACAGTGCTTTAAAATGATACCAGAGCCTTCTATCCCTCTTACCTCATCTGCTGTCTTTCATAATCCCCAGCGACTTTTTCTTGTGTGTGACTTGGGTGATATCTGACCCCAACTCCTTACCATGGCTGTAGGGATTTTTTTGGCTACCTGCCTGCATCCTTTGACTGAGGGTTGTTTGTTTTTTCTGTCCACTGCCCATGGCAGTGCACCTGCCTTCACATCCTCTTCTCCTTCGCCCTTCACAACAATATGCTTTTATGCTGGTAGCTAGGAAGTTAATTGCATGAGGGGACCCAATTGAACCCAAGCCACAGGCAGTCTGAAGTGTGTTTAAACAGACTATGCCCAGAATGTGAATGCATACACAATAGAGATTTGGTTCTGATCCTGTGGCTTTTTTACTTAGAAGACTAAGAGTAGAATTGTTCAGGATGAGCTTTTTGAAGGCATTAGTTTTCACTAGCTTTTGTTAAAAGCCTTTAAATTTGATAAGGAATACATGGTGGAGAAGTGAGGTAATTCATTGCTATATATATATAAAAAAAGAAGAACAACACAGAGTTATAACTTTTCTTTAAAATTTGCAGTGATATGGCGTGAAATAGAGTTCTGAATTGTATAGGCAAATGGACTTCTCAGTAATCTCCACAGCTAGATCCACCTCCTTCAAAGCCAAGCTTCCACATGCTTCTGAAAATCTTGTTTGCATACTGCTACAGGGTAAAAGCAATTAAAACTTTGAAAGAACAAACGCTGGATCATCTTAGTCAATAGAGAGCTCACATTTACTCAGGAAGAGACAACTTCCTATAAAGAATAATCTGTATTAGGTACTGAAACAATGAAGATTTGCAATTCACTTTGCATAAGCCCAGGCATTCCTCACACTCTAGGTCTTCCACCTCCAAAATTTATATAAATGTAAATGAAGCTTCTAGCTAAAAAATAAAAAATCGTGTTTGCTTTAACATTTTTACAGGCAGATACTTTGACAGGATGCATGTGGAAAGCTGCATTATTGATGATCTATAAAACAGCTCTGTTTACCTCACAAGCTGTCTGATATCTTATCCAGAAAGATGAAACTGTGACTGACCTATTCATACCATACTTCATTTCAGCAACGTCAGTGAGAAAAATTTCATTGATTTAGTTGGACCTTGATGTTTCCTTCAGGCCAGTATACTTTGATGGGTGGTTGAATTCTCTGCTACTAATTAGAAACTTCCCTATTTGCATATAAAAATGTGAGCTAGAAGTCAGATATCCGCTTTTCAACATATTCTGTGTCTGCCAGGAGATTGAATCCCTGGAATTTAGATCTTACAGGTTTACACTGTGCCACACTGGCTGCATATGTATTAACCTGTTTTGCTGCACAAGAGTCAGGTTATGGTTCCAGAATTTTGAAAACAGTCGCATTTTTTATTTATTTTTTTTACTTTTTTATTTATTTATTTTTCCTGTCCAATGTTCTCACAACCAGCTCCAGATTCAGGAGTTCACATGGGTAAGCATTACTTGTAGTAGGCTACTTGGATGGGATGCAACTGCTTGGTTTTAGAAATAAAGAAAGTTTAACAGAAAGGAGCTGACTAATTTGTGCCACTTTTCTTCAAGGATATTGGCATTTCTTGGGACTTTTAAATTGAACTGTAGATTTACTACCACTGTTGTGCTCATATATATGGAATAAGAAAGGAAAATCCATGGTTTCTGCTTATATTAAACAAGGATCATAGCAGGAACTTCTTTGAGCAGAAGTTTGGACTAAAGAACTCCTGTCATCCCTTCCAATCTGAACTATCCTATGGCCCTAATATTCAATCACATAGAAAACTTTTTGGTTAGTCTCAACAGGCTTGTGGAATTTTCCTACTCAAGTAGGAAAATATACTCAAGTGCCTTTTCATTCTTACTTGAAACAGTAGTAGGTGAATCAAGGTAAGTGCTCTCTTCAGGGTGATTCTGGGAACAGTGTCATGCTTCCACAGGAAGCGTCTATTATTTCTAAAAGCTAGGTAACAGGATGCATTAAACTACTGAATGGTTTGAAGAACACAGCTAAGGTACAATGACTCACAGGATATATAATCCTTTGTAGATCGACTTTACACAGTGTCAAATTTACAATTTAAGGCAGGTATTATTCCCAGAAGACTGTTTAAAATAGCTTCAGGGTGGGTTTGCCTTTGAATTAAATCTGGATTCCAGAGCGAGCAGCAGCTATTATTTGGAGAAGTTTCATATCAGACTTTTTACTATTACAGCAGGCTTGTTCTGAGCTCAAGCTGATACTATAGCAACATGGATGGCATTGTTACTGTCATGTCTATGCTTTCTGTTGTTTCCCTTTTCTTATGTCTGCCTCTGCTCTGAGAGACAGGAAACTATTACAGCACAGGGACTTGAGTACAAAAAGCCACAAGGGCTACTGCAGAGATAACTAACTGATGCTAAATTCTTAGTCTTTTGACAAAGAAAAGAATTTCAATATCTTTCTAGAAGCGGAAATAGAATTTCATAAGTATAAATAATATTATCAGAAGTTCTTTTTTTTTTCATTTCAAAATCATGTTATAACAAGCTTTTAAATATATACACCCTATACCATATTGCCAGGATTGCTTTGATAGTATTGGTTGGCACATTCTAAGAAAAAGAGCAAATCTATTAATCATGACTCGGTTCTTTTCATACATTCACCCAACAACAAAAAGCAAGAAAAGTCATGCTGTCCTGCAACTCTGCTCTTTTATAGTCCGAGGCTGAATTGGACACTTACAAGACCTGATATGATTAAGACCCAGTATGAAACCTATTCAATCTATGGCTTGCATCTGAAAAGTGCTGACAGAACCTGTGAAAATCTTGTTAAGCAAGCTGTTGTATCTTAGCTGCATATAGATATAGAAATGAAGGTAAGCAGTATTCTGTAGTTTCTGATTTTTTGAGAAGCATTGTCTTCTGTGAATCAAAGTTCATCCCAATGTAGATTGAAACTTGCTCAATATGCTATATAAAAATGAATCTGTAGAAGGAGTCTAGAATTGGATCAGTAATTGTCTGTTTTGGAATATAAAAACAATTCCTAACTGTCTCCTTTAATGAGCATTTAATTATTTATTTTTAATGCCCAACAGATCATATTAAAAAGCATAGTTTTCCTGGAAAATGCAGGAAAGTTGGCAGGTCAGTTACTGTGATCATCTAAAAAGTATATACATATTTAAATGAATTGATGCTAATATTAGCAACTAATTGCAGACTTTTAATGCAGACAAGCTGTTTCTGGAGTTTAGCCTACACTGTATGCTGAGAATATTTTTTCTGTCATAATAATTACTCTTTCAGATGGCCTTTTAATAGGAAAGAATCCAATAGATGAGATGATTCAAGACTCTTTAACTTGCCAAATAACTTTCTCGACATAAAGGCTTTTTTGAATTTCCACCATTTTATGAAAATGTTTAGTTGTTTAAAATGAAGCTACCTTATCAAGATGAATTATTCTCATCTCATTCTTGACTCTGACAGACACGTTCAACAATTTCCATTTTAGAAGTACTTTCTACTCCTCCTATGATTATTTTCCTTCAACTCTTTTCACTTTTCTTCCTTCATTTCCACTCCCTTTCATGTTACCCCTCCTTTGTCCTTTACCTGTCTTTTCCCTGAACTTCTCTTGGTTCCTCTTCTGCAGTTGATTAGCTACCTCTCTTCTAACAACACAAATCAACGTATTAAAAGGAACAAACACGCTAATATTTTGTATTATAGAGTGTGTTGGAATATATGTAGTATACATTATAATGTGGTATTTAGAAGCTATATTCTCTATCTTTCTCTTACCTATTTCAACATCATTTAGGAAGAGATAGTCTTACCAGGTCATACATCACTTTACTGTCTGATCTGAAACTCATGTTTGATATCTGTCTGCCAACAAATAGATATCCTTATCTGGAAATTATATCCAGTCCATATTCCTAACATTTGGGACTCCAGTTCGGCTTTGGATTTTTGCTAACTTGTTCAGTGAAAATGCTGATGACTGCTCTCTTCTTATTCAGCTTCCCCTTTGCTCCTTTATGTGCATAAGATGACTGTTCTTTCTAAATATAAGTACAATGACAGATCAACTTCCCCCCGGTATAATCGCTGACTAAGTTTACCAATTAGCTTAGATGAGAATAGTTAAACTGAAACATCATCTAATGATGAAGCATTCCACTATTATCTCATTTGTATCAACTGTCAGTACAGATGAGTATTAATACAATACATCTGAATGCAAGAAGAGTTGTGCTGCCTAGGACAACATGTGAGAACCAGCTGAATGAATGGATCCCTCACAAAGACCTTGTTCTTGTTATTTTAATTTGTACTTCCATCCACAGCTAATGACAGGTTAAAGGAACTTGAGAATCACAAGGCAGCAAAAGTGTAGTATTCTTACTCATTCATGAGGGTCATGAGGCAAATTTCCTTGCCTTAGTGTGTATACTAGGTTTCTTGGAACCTTCTCATGGTAGAAAGTCATATTTCAATAGTGTTCAATTGTTAAAGGAGCAAAGTATGAGAGGGTGGAGTTGAATAGCATTTAAAAGTCTTACTTGTCTAAGCTTTGTAACAAGACACAGTGAGGCAAAAAGTGCTATAAAGAAAGTAGTGATCTAGGATTGTTTTGATGGAGTCCTTTACAGCTGCAAAGAGAAAAGAGGAGCATCGAGACTCAAATCTGGAGCTCTGGTATATGAGTTTAAGATCAAGCTGTAAAATCTGAATTAAAAATGAATTAACACTTTGTTGTATGTATGGATACAAGGYATATTAAAACTTTTTTTTTTTTTGGCCATGCAGATTTAGTTTACATGTTGTAAAATGAGTACACTTAATTCTTGTTTAATTCTTGCTAACTAAGAAGTCACCAAGAAGACTAGAAAGAAAACTCATTGGTAGAATTCTGAGACAGTAGATTTTGGGGCACCATCTCACCAGAGGTGTTGCTACTGATCCTTGCAAAATAACCACATACATACCGTCAGCAGAGAGAACAGGAATCTTAAAGGAATTACGGAGGAAAATCTGGTCTACTTTCTTAAGATTTCCTTCTACATTAAGAGTGTAAGAACTACAAGCAACCAGAGTTCTGAGTTTGTGGATTGTACTCTGTATTTAGATGCCTAAATCTCAATTCAGGTAAAATGATTCAAATCAGGCAATATTTCAGATGAATTCACTGAATTTCAGATGAATTCACTTTCAGAACAAAGCTTTTTTTCAGATGATGTTTCCAAACATAAACAAATAATTTGATGTGCATCTCTGAATAATTTTGACAATGTTTGATAGTGTTTTTCATCCACATTTTCTCTAATTTATGCTTCACTTTCACTACAGGGATTCCAGAAGCCAAATATTGATTATATTCAGTGCAATATTCAGTCTGTGATAATTGAATCCAACCTTCTTAGAGATCATTGTTGCATAACCATTATTCAGTTACATTTTCCATTAATTAATTTTTGTCAGATTCTTTCTCTATTAAGTTCTGGGTAATGTAGCTGCAGTACACCGTAATTCTCTAATGTACATAATGAAACACATGCAGATTAAAGTAGTCTGGAAAAGAAGCAGACAAAGAGACCAGGCAGCAAAACATCCATGGGAAAAGGACAATACTCAGATTAGGAAACATTTCTTGACGGGAGACAACAGTAAAATAAAGATTTGGAAAAGAGGAACTTTGCAAAGTTAATATTGTGAATAATAAAAAAAAAAATTCTCTTGGAGTACTAGGTATTGGTCACTGTACAACTAGATCATTGGATTAGCTCTTATACATGGACTGCTGAAACCTTGCTATTTCTAATCATGATAGCATCAAAATACAATCTATCAGCAATACAACTACGTTTACATCTTGGGAGCTCAACTCTCTCGTGGATTTAGTCACCAACCTTATTTAATAAGCAAAATTTGCTCATTTGGCAGATGCTGCAGAGCTTATAAGCTCTCTACTCAAATATCCAAGCTAAAGCATTGCCACAGCTGTTTATTTTGACTTTTAATGTTGTTTTATTATATTAAAGAGACTATAGGAAGAAAAATCACACTCCTTCTCATCAACCTCTTAAACATGAGAATAGCATAAAATGAGAACTCCTAAGATCTGTGAAACCTCTCCCTTCCAATACATGCACAGCTATTGTGTTAAATGCCCTAAAGCAACACAGGTTGTTAGATGCAGTTAGTATCTGTTCCCATGGATTCAGTGGTTTCACATGGATCAAAAAAGTCTTGATAATCTGAAGGTCTTTGAACCACTATAGAATTTACTGTGTTTAGTTACAGCATACTCAAATAACAAGTTCAGGACATTGAAGAAAGAAAAAAATATGGAAAAAAAATTACCTGATAGTTTTGATCATGCTGAGTCCCATTTCAACACAACAATGTGCATGGTCTTGGCGAGGTTCTGGGAGCCCAGACACACAGTAGTAACAGTCCCCTAGGATCTTTATCCTAAGACAATGATGTTCCTAAACATAAATATATCAAAGAAGAAAGAAGAGATTTGTAGTTACAGTTTCACATTTTTAAAAGGAATGTGAAATTGGTTGGAAAAATTATTGAAAGGAAAAGCTAATACCTCCTACTGGATACTTTCTGTTTGCAATTACTATAATCTCTATTTATTTCAGTTTTGATATAAAGTATCTTTACCTATCCCATATAAAAGAATAGAGCAATTTTTGTGTTATATTTGTCAGAAATGTCTTTGCCACTGATGAGAAAGGTTAGATTTTCATAACGGTTAGCTTGGCCAAGGACTCAGAAATGTCAATTGAGCAGATGCATAACTCATTGAGACTGTATTCCTCCAGGGCATTTTTTTTTCTGCACTATTTGAAAACTCTGATAATGAATGAACAGCSTCTTTCCTCTCACTGATAATTCATTCTCACCTGAAGTTTCCACTGTTACACTGAACCTTTGCTTATAGCTGTAGGAGCTGATCAAGTATTTGTATCTCAAAGACGTCAAACTGGAGAAATCATATTCTTGATCAACAGAACAGTAAATACTTAGCTATCGTCCAATAGAAACTTCCTTTTCCCTAGAAGCACATGCAGAATTTCATTTCTTAAATATATATTAATAATATCCTTATTACTGTATGATGGTATTTTAGAAGATCATTTTTCAGTGGCAAGAACTATCTGGGCTGCTGAAACATCTTCACTTCTAAGACAAGCAAAATACATAAGCCAAATACTAATAGCAAACATGCACCCAAGGTCTTACTTGGCACCCACAGAAGATAGTCAAAGCATGGCAACTGGGACCATAGCAAACTGAGGACATAGTTAAAAGTTTCAGGGAACAGAAGGCATTAAAATTTGTGTCAGGGAATCATTTTCATCATGGAGAATCATCTAAATAGTAACTGAAAATTTAGCACTCAGTCAATGAAGACTCCCAAGACAAAACATCAAAATGAAGACCAGACTTTTCTGGGAAGCAGGATAATGTTTTCTCACACATTATCCTTATCCATTTTATTGGATAARAGGAAAAGAGACTAAGGATGGAGTACACTGATCCCAATGGGATCCCAATCCCATTGGCAAAGGACTAAAGGTCTAACGTAACTAAATGTGACTAATGTGAGTAAAGGAGCAAATGTTGTGCCTATTATGCCTCAGGAGTTGAATAGTGACTGTATGAAAGGGACTCCAGATTATTACCCAAATTTTGCCAGTGAAGAATGCAGCTTTGTAATAAGTTTCAGACAAATCTTTGTCTGAAATACCTACATGGCAAAGGGAAACTGATTGTTTCGTTTGTACCTCAAACTGYCACAGAAGTCAGCTGAAACTTTAAGTATGCCAAAGAGGGTAAAATCTGCTCTGGGCACAAGGCCAAAGTAAGCTGATTCACCCAGAAATCTCCTTAAAACATCAGTAGAGCTGAGCGTGTTAGAAACCTTGGCCTGGTCTCCACCTAATACCATGGCTGCCTGTGAAGGAAGTGCCTAGTGGTCACAGTTTGACAAGGAAATTCAGAAGTTAGGTCAGGCTCCTAAAAGGACATATTTCTCAAGTGCCTGTCCTCTCTCTTTGTATCCTTTTCTGTTACCCCTCTGCAGACTCACATAGATGAACACTGAGGATGTTTTGTAGGGCTGTGGATATAAATTATCTTTCAGAACAAATGAAATCTCCTATTGCTAAACCCAAGACAGCTGATTTTCCTTATAAAAACCATACTGAAGTTGCAATGGAAAACTTGCATTCTCACATCCATCAGATTTGAGCAGCAAATACCAAACAGTTATTTTTAGTAAATTTCCTACCCCTTAAAAAAGTCAATTTTACAGTACTTTCCATCTAAATTTTTGCCTGTCTAGTGACACTGCAGATCATTAGGGTGAATCAACAAGTACTGAGGATTCAGTGAGTGTAAATCAGTTCATGATAAACCTTTATGGGCTACTTTAAACTTTTTCCTTTAAATGTAAAGATTTTACTTCTCCAGTAACAAACTGGAAAAAAAAAAAAGACAATTTCTGGTCTTCTTTTGCTTTTCTAGTAGTAATTTGATTGATTTCATATTTCTAACTGCCATTTGCTTTTCCATCTACAAAGCAATAAGAGCATATAAAATCATATCAGTTTGAACAAAGTGGAATAAAACTCTTTAGCTCTTTCTTTTAAAACATTCTTTAATTTCTTTTAAACCCACCAAAGAGATTTCACCTAATAACTTTCTAGGTTAAGTAGGAGAAAAAAAGGGAGAAATAGTCAATTTCCAGAAAAGAGACAGATGTRTCTGAAGTAGTCTTGTCACTATATATAGGTAATAACTTCAACTTGGAAACATTTTTAGTGCTTTAAATTATACTTTTATATGCAACATTTGCATATAATCTTATCTTAGCAGTACATTTTGTGGGAATCTCTGTTAACTGAGCTTCTAATTCGGCACACCTAAAGAATATAGACTGTAGCAGAAAAATCTCTTCTGTTTGTATGTTAATGCACCCCTTAAATGGGCTGAAATATTAATTTCATTACAGTATATTACAGAGACCTCTGTCATATGCCTACATGTCTCCTCATCTGTTAAAAAACAAAACAAGGAAGACTACTTCAAAAAGACCAGTTATTTTAACAAATATGAGAAGAAGGAGCTGTATGCAATAATGAGACCTGCTAATGCACTTTTTCTATATGCAAATAGCAGTGCCTGTGGGTGTATTTCTATGTATGAACTGAAATCCCTTCAGCTAAAAGTGTTTATTGTCATGATATACGTCTATGAGTGTCGTGATTGCCTCTAAGATGATTTGCCAAACAGGTGCCTACCTGAAAGCTCAGTAAGGAGTCAGCTATGGAATAAGACATCCAAACAGAGATGGCTAAATTTAGATGTCCATATGTTCAGTTGGCTATCCAGGCTTCCAGGGCAACCAAAGGAGAGCCAGACAGTCCAGTCAGCAAGGTCCACAATTAACATGGTGAACTGGTTCAATCCAGTCATCTACAGATAGGGTTATGGTGCATCTAAGACATCCCAAGGGACTAAAAGATTTAAGACTTGTGTCTCTCTGGTGTGGTATAGGGGATCTCTATTTGCACAGGAAGCTGTGAGGATCAATTAAATTATTTATATTCCTTATTTTTCCTTATAGTTGAATTATTCTGAATGACACGTGAACTGTGTTACAGCACAATTATGTAGTCTTTGTCCTTTTTAATCTCATATTATACTCCTCATTTCCTTTTCCCTAATGAACTGTGGATTCTCTATCATTGTAAATGTTTCAACTAGAAGGATCTTGATAAAAGTCTGTCAAGAATGACAGAGGGTTAATGGTTCTTTTGCCACGGATGATCTCTTGAAATCCCATCTTATAATTCTGCAGGTTATTCTGAACAAGTACAGTTTAGACTTTTTGTGTACACTTTTTTTTTCTGCTTGTATTTATGTTGTTAGTCATTAACTTGGGATTTATGACTAACATGACCTTGAAGTAGCCATGATATAATCGTAAATAAGAGATTAATTTTCATAAGGGCCCGCCCACTTTTCAGTGCTATAAAATGGGTATAATTACATTTAAGATTACTTTTCCTCCAGCTGTAGAGCTCAAGTCCATTTCCATAAGTAAATGTTTTAAAGAAGGAAAAACAAAATGGTCACACAGCAATTGTACTGAAGAAGACAGTACACAGTACACAGACGACAGTATGGTGTTAAATTCTTAYGCTATTCTGAAGTTGTTATGATCGTCTCTTTGTTTTATTGTATTACTCTTCCCCTTTCCTCCAGCAACTCCAGAAATTCTCCTTGGCATGTTTAGATGATATTTTACAGACATTCACATCAATATTAATCAACTTCACACCCACACCCACACACTGATTAATATCATTTTCTTTAGTATCAATTAATTTTAAAGCATGTCACAAGTAGGTTTTTTCTCTCCTTACAGCTTCTCATTTGATATAAATGAAAGATTAAGGGCCCCAATTCTGCCAAAATCAATTGAAATCAGAAAAAATTTTGCTGAAGGATGTTGAACAGGCTCAAAAATGCAGCTATKAACAACAATAATAGTATATGAATTTAGTGGAAATGGATTAGAAATTTCTTTTCTCCATTTCATAGTACCTTAATCCAAAGGGGAAAAAATGCAACTCATAARTAGTTATGTCATGCATGTAAATGATTTATATTTAAGCTTATTAAATACACCCTTGCTGACTGGAAAGAAAGTAAATCAAATTGGCATAAAGGAATGCCAGAGAAATGACTTGCTCAAGTATCAAGTTACTGAAAGACTCAGCAAGAAACTTCATTAATATTTTTTTCTTCCTTAGACTGAATTTCTAAAGAGAAGGAAAAAACACAGAGGGATTGCATCCTGTAAATTTTCAAAGGAATTCTGTATGTTAGAGACCAGTCCATGGAGAAGTCCATATACAAAGTTTTTCTAATTTCAAGCAAGACTTTTGACAYTGTCCCTCACAGCATCCTCCTGGGCAAGCTCTGGAAGTGTGGGTTAGATGGAGTGGATAGTGAGGTGGATTGAGCATCCTGTTCAGTCCTGTTCAATCTATTCATCAAGGATCTGGATGAAGGGATGTAGTGACCCCTCAGAAAGTTTGCCGATGATACCAAAGTGGGAGGAGTAGCTGATACGCCAGAGTGCTGTGCTGCCTTCCCGAGGGATCTGGAGAGACTAGAAAACTGGGTGGTGAGAAATCTCATGAAGTTCAACAAGGGCAAGTGCAGGGTCCTGCACTTGGGGAGGAATAACTCCAGACACCACCACAGGCTGGGGACTGACCTTCTGCAGAGCAGTCCATTAGAGAAGGACCTTGGCGTCATGGTGGATGACAAGATCAGCAGGAGGCAGCAGTGTGCCCTTGTGGCCAAGAAGGCCAACGGGATCCTGGGGTGCATTAAGAAGAGCATCTCCAGCAGGTCGATGGAGGTGATCATCCCCCTCTACTCAGCCCTGGTGAGGCCACATCTGGAGACTGTGTGCAGTTCTGGGCTCCCCAGTACAAGAGGGATGTGGAGCTGCTGGAGAGAGTCCAGCGCAGGGCTACGAGGGTGATCAGGGGCCTGGAACATCTGCCCTGTGAGGAAAGGCTGAGAGAGCTGGGCCTGTTCAGCCTGAAGAGGAGAAGGCTGAGGGGGCACCTGATCAGTGTGTATAAATACCTCAAGGGAGGCAGTGAGGAGGAGGGGGCCGGCCCCTTTTTAGTGGTGGACTACAATAGGACTGGAGGAAACGGCCACAAACTGAAGCACCAAAAGTTCCTCAGGAACTTAAGGAAAATATTCTTGACAGCAAGAATGACAGAGCCCTGGAACAGGCTGCCCAGGGAGGTTGTGGAGTCTCCTCTGGAGATCTTCCAAACCCACTTGGATGCAATTCTGTGCCACAYGCTCTAGGTGACCCTGTGTGTGCAGGGAGGTTGGACTAGGTGATCTCTAAACATCTCTTCCAACCTCAAGGATTCTATGATTCTATGAATAATTTTGAACACTAGATGAGAAATTATTGCAGAAGGAACACATATATAAATCTCATTTTGAAATGTGGTTGGGGGAGAGAGGAATTGGTGACTTGGYCTTTTTGTAAAGTAGCTCAGTTCCTGAAACACAGGCCAAAGATCGTGCCAAAGATATAGGAAACCTATAGATGCTATAGATGAAAGACATTTTTCAGCATGAAGAGGGCGTGGGTCAAAGCTCTTAGCGGTATATTTTGGATGGGCAGGAGAGAGGTCTGTCTGAACTTCTCCCATCATAGTACTGTCATTTTTAATATAGAATTGAGACTTTGGCAGAGAAAGATGGAGACCAAATCTCTGACCCAATTATCCAGGCAGATAGAGAGCCTAAATTTGAGTTGTGAACCAAGGAAGAGCATTTTTTGCAGAGGGCATCAGTCTAAGAATTCATATAAGGAATAATTTTCTTTTGAGACTGGTGGAACTGGTGGTTAGGGTTTCTGCAGGCTGGTGGGAACTATGACTTTGTTCAGAGACTCTCAAGAGTTTTGAATTTTGTTTAAAGATCATTTCACAATAGAACAAAATACTGAAAACTCCAAAGTAGCATGTAGCAGGGGATTGGTAAAGCACTTCAACAAGGGTGTTTTTATTGAGGAGACTAAGGAGTCTTCAGTGCCCTCTACTTTTCCCTCTTAGGCACGAGCTGGTGAAGACAAGGTACTTGGGTTGCATGATGTGTTCCTGGCCATGGAATCTGCTGGTTAGACTTGTCCTAGCCTGGTGCTTCACTATCCAGAAGCAAAACTACTATCGGAGGAGACATTTTTCAGTTTGACTACAATTGTCCTRGACAGATTTTAACCATGGTAAAATAAGACTACCTCCCTTGAGAAAAATAAATGAATAAATAAACTCATCCATTCTTTAGTAAGTGAACTTGAAACAATCTGAGATGCTCATTACATAAATAATCCTCCCACTAACACCGCACTATTGACGCAAAGARATAAAAGCCTCACACTAAACTACAAGTCTTACACCAAGCATCTGCACTTTCCCTGCAGGAATTCTTCTCAGAGGCAGCAGTATCCTGGATTATGGTATTAAAGCTGATGAAACTGTAAATTGAGATGAAGTGTCTTACATGCCACTGAATTTATTCTTACATGAAACCTAGGAATAATAAACTTTTGTGGGAACATCTCTGCTTCAACATTAATGCCTCCTTTTAAAGATTAGTCCAAACTCAAATCTAAGCATATCTTTATGTTATAGTCAAACAGTTTTTGTGTGTTTGTGTTTCCAAATTTAAGTCTGGTGGTTTGATTCTATTTTTGGATCTCAGTATTTTGGACTAGTACTCAACTGTTATTGGTACAAAGATTACAGAGCTAACTCCTTTACTTAGCATTTTATCTTTTCTTCTTTCTCATACCTGAAACTGAATTTATATATAGCCTGAATATATTCCAAAATATGGCAAACAATCAAAGCAATAGTATTCTTTGACATCTAGCTTTGCAAACAAGACTATGGAAAAAAATGAATGTCAAAATTGTTACTATTTGATCAAAGTAAGACTTTTTTTTTAGCCTTAAGTAAGTATCTTACCAAATGTCATCTTATTTCCCTTCTCTCCTCAAAATTTCTGCTTAAGGAAAACATTAATATTAATTAAGTTTCTGCTCAGACATTTCACTAGATGCATATATGTAGAAATCTTTTCAGCTCTTTTCTTATGCCAGTTCATTTGTCSTCCTTTCCTGTTGCCACCTACATCTTTAATAGCCATAAATCTTTCACGGATATATTACTGTAATTCAGAAGGAGGAACTACCTGTATATAACTAAATGTTACATTTCTTTCTTGTAAAAAAATTTTGGACTGTGTTCTGGTCTTTATTCAGGGCTAATAGTCCATATATCTTTTTTTTTTTTTTTTTTTTTTTTTTTTTTTTTTTTTTTTTTTTTTTTT